>NW_026781846.1:0-300000 GCF_030144855.1 Hypanus sabinus | reverse complement strand
GAATGGATTTTATTGAAAGGATGAAGATGGTATATGAGAGGGCGGACAGGATTTTGGCTCGGTGGCGACAACAGAGGCTCATCTGTTCCTGAGCCCGAAGTGATGGCGAGCACAGAGTTTCACCACATGGCACGGGTGGGGGCATACACCGGCGGATTGATTACCTGCAAGTGAGGCCAATGGTCTGGGCAAAATGGGGATACGTTTGGTGCTGGGGAGCAAGACTGGACTAGTCAGTGGTCTTATTGAATTCTAGGACGGGATGGAGGGGCCGAGTGTCTTCCTCTATTCCTGATGTCTGTGTGTTTAAAGACAAGGAATAACGAGACCATTCTTCGACCGCAGGATGTCCAAGTGGGTGTTCTAGGGATTTGTGATTGGATCCAGTTGTTCCTAAGTTGTGTCAACTCTTTGGACTAATACTGTTATTCTAAATGCAATGCTAAATGCATATTCATATTTATGTACTGAATGTGACACAAATTCTATATTTATATATATAGGCATCTGTTAGTCTCGTGAGACCATTGATTTTCTCCTCGGAATTTTTCCAGGGAGTTGGCCTGGGCAAAGTTGTATGGGAGACCGGCAACTGGCCATCTCGAGACCGGCCGCTGCCCATGCTGCAGGTCTCCCCTCTCCACGCCACCGATGTTGTCCAACGGAAGGGCAAGGGCGATACAGTTTGCCACCGGTGTCGTCTCAGAGCTCTGTGTGGTTAAGTGCCTTCCTCAAGGTCACAACACGCAACCTCAGCTGAGGCTCGAACCAGTGACCTTCGGTTCACTAGAACAACGGCTTAACCACTTGGTTATATAGAAATATGGATAGATGGATAGATGGATAGATGGATAGATGGATAGATGGATAGATGGATAGATAATTACAAAATGAATATATTGGTAATGACATGAAATATATTTCTATATTGTTAATCACACAGAATTGTATAATTTATATTCCGTGTATTTTCTGAATGTACATGCCTGTAATGCTGCTACAAGTCAATGTTTTTCCCTGCACCTGCACCTTCCCGTACTTACACACTTTGCAATACATTCCACCGGGCTCGAAAAATACTTATCAAGATTTGAGTGGTGATGATCATCTGTTCCGCAAATCTAACATGTAAGTAGAATCAACGGAACGGGTGGATGCTGTAACTGCTTGGCTTGGTTTGGACAAATGGACCCAAACTCGGTAGTTCCTTCAAAACCCACTTTATTGTTAATGCAGAGAATAAATGGACAGTTGCGAGAAACGTGTTGTAAAGTACACCACCTACTCCACTGTTAGGTAGCGCTAACCAAGAAGGAACTTGCCCACCTCTCAGTCAGCTGGAAGGGGTTAGACATCCTATCCGGCGCTTACACGTCCCCTCCTTAGCCAGTCCAAGTTTTGGTCACGGATTAAGACAAAATACATACCCCAAACCTGCAAGTTACAATGTCTATATGACCTTCAAGAATCGGCCTCTGCTTTCCCATGTACAGTGCCTCCTATTAAGCTTACAATGAAACAACGTAAAAGAAAAATCATTTTTAGAGACAGGGGAATTAATGGCTTTTACTGAAAACACTTTTATTTTCTTCTCAGGCATGTTATCCGGTACACCAGGGCCATATATTGTTCTCTCCTTATTTAATATTAAGGGTCAATCGGCCCAATAATATAACAGGCCCACAAATTCCTAATTGTGAACTATTTCGTTAAAGTATTCTTGTTCATACCCACTCAATCTACCCATACACTACAAACTCACCTATGCACTCCACCCCCTGTCTCTGGTATAGCGGATCACGGACGCCTGAAACAAATTACCGCAGCACACATTGAGTTAAGCACATGCATAATAAATATTATAACGACTAATATTACTACAATCCATATTACCCATTTGCAGTATCTTACGTCCGATGCCCCCAAAGGTGTTAGATAACTTTCATCAAAATCCTCGATTCTTCGAAGCCGTCGAACTGTCCATACCTCCTCAGTCCATATGCATCGACGAAGAGGGACAGCAGAGGGAATCCGCGAATGTGGACGGTGACCCATGGACCGAACTTGTTTTCTTCCCGCCTTAGACAGAGCATCTGTATCACTCATCGAATTGGGAGATCGCCTATAATGATGGCATAAGGTTCCAATTTGCTTTATTTCTGGCTCGGGAGGGGCTCCAAGCTCGGACTCCAGGTTCTTCCCCTGAAGCTCCCCTAATAGATCAATGTACCATAGCAGCACTCCAGCCATCAGTCTATAACACACAGGGAAACAGTAGCTCGAGTTCCGAGCTGCCAGTCGCTCGGAAATCAAACATTACAATTCTTCATGTCCTTCTATAGAGACCCACCGACTGATGCCCTGTGAGTTTACTATTAGAAAGGGGTTATTAATTCCCTTTCTGTAGTTCTCCTCTTGGCCTTGTCACCCATACTTTCCCAGCTATCTTACTAATCTAACACGTGGGAGCCCCCTCTGAAGTACCCTCTAAAGTCACAGGATAACTCTGAATCAAACTGGAAAAAGGGAACACCCCCCCCCCCCCCCCGCCGTGTGTGATCGATTGTTCAGAACGTTCATTGCTTGATGCAGCACAGAATGCCATCCAAGATTCCATATAATCGCTCAATCAAGTCAGCTGCCGTGGGGTAATAAGGTATATGGAGGACCCAATATGTACCTTGCTCTTTCGCCCAAACCTGGATCTGTTGCCATGTAAAATGGAATCCATTATCTGAATGTATTTCCTTGGGGGTGTCATAATGTAACACAAAGTATTCCTCCCCCTGAATAGTGGACTCCTGACTGGCAGTAGGAAAGGGTGTGGCCAACAGGAATCCACAATAAGTGGCCACCATTGTCAATACATAAGTATTATTCTTATGTGGGGCAGGGGTCCAATGTAATCAATCTGCCATACTTTAGACGGTAAGGAGCCTCTCTTAATATGGGCGAAAGGTCCACGTGGGACAGAATGAGGCTTGACTTGTTGGCAAGAATGACGCTTGATACAATAGCCCGACAGTCATCCACCGTCAAAAATAGTCCATGGTCTTGTCCCCACTCTCGCGTCCCCTTCTCCCCGAGGTGACCGGACTGTTCGTGGGTCCAGCCAGCTAGAGGCACTATAATTGCAGATTGCGCAGCCAATCCGCCTACTTGATTATTGTAGAGCGCCGTAGGGCTAATGTCCTTCTGGTGAGCATTCACATGATACACATAAATGTCGCGCCTCTGCGCCTCTTGCCATATCTGTTGTCAATATTCCTTGTTCAGATGAACTGTCCGCTGGCGCATCTGCCAACTCACCATTCAGTTTGCCATTTCATTAGCCACTGCCACAAGTCGGGATATATTCAAATTTCCTTGGTGGGGAGTGAAAAGGGCAGAGTAACTGCTACACGTCAGGCCAGCTTATGGGATCCGTCCTATCCTTCTTGTATGAACTGAGTATCGTTCGAGGATCGCAGAGCAGCAGCCTTCCGCGGTCGGCGTCCCGATAACCAATGGCTTGAGCCATCCGTAAACCAAGCATAAGCCTTTTCCTCCGATGTCAATTCCTTGTATGGCCGGCCCCATCGTTGATGGAGGGGGTGGGGGCTGGTGGTCGAGAGCGGCAACGGCCTTCTCGTCCTCCATTCCAGTTGTCATAGTTAATCTGGCTACTTGTTTATGAAGACGGCTGACTTCTTCGGATTCTTTAATTCGTTAGCGGACCGGTCCTGTATATATGTATGTATATATATAATTTCCACTTCACTATGGATGACTGCTGCGCACGCCCCTGTCTCACCTGCGTATCCGGGGCAAACACCAGGTGTATAATAGGCAATTCGTGTCGTAATACCGTGGGATCCGATCCCGTGATTTACTCCGTTTCCACCAGGGCCCAGTCACAAGCCAGGAGCTGCCGTTCGAACGGAGTATATCTTTTGGCTGCCTCCGACATGGAGCGTGACCGGAACCCTAGGGGCACCCTACTTCCGTTCTGCAGTTGCCACAGACTCCATGCGGTCACGTTATCTTGAACAGACACCTTTAATTCATACGGAGCCCCCGGGACCCGAGGTGAAAGGGGAACGGCCCGTTCACCTGCCCTTTTGGCCTGCGCAAACGTCTCCTTTTGCTTATCTCCCCATGTGAATTTACTCTTCTTAAGAGTGACGGTGTACAGTGGTTTCAATAGGAGAGTCAAACGGGGAATATACCTCCTCCAGTATTGGGGTAGCAGCGGTTTGAATTTTATTTCGCACCTTTTCCGGTATAAATCTCCCGCAGCATGCCAGTGGATCTCCAGAAATGTCACTGAGTGACTGAGACCTTGTACCTTATCTTAATTCACAGCCTATCCCTTCTCTCGCACACTCTGTAACAGGGACTACAGTGTCTCTGCGATACTGCCTTCGTCAGGTCACTGTAACATAACATTACCGATATAGTGGTGTATTCTGACGTTAGTCTCCAAATCCCGCGTCACTATCCCGTGGCTTAAGGTAGGACTATGATCATACCCCTGTGGCAAACGAGTAAAGGTATACTGCCTACTGGTCCAGGTGAACGCGAACTGCTCCTGTGACTCCTCCTCCAAGGGACTCGAAAAGAATGGGTTGGTAAGATCAATAACAGCATACCATCGGCCACCTGTGTCATCCGGTATATTATCAACCATCGCCCTTATGTTGGGCACAGCGGAACTCAACGGGGGAGAGTATCGATTCAATTCTCGATAATCAACAGTCATTCGCCAGGACCCGTCTGGTTTCTTTACCGGACAGACCGGGCTAATGTACAGGAACGTGGCAGTTCGAAAAAACCACAGCTTGCTCCAATGAGGCAACAGTATCAGTTATTTCCCTGTGGCGCCCCGGTTTCCGATATTGCGGAATCGACACTATCTGCGTCGGTGGGGGGATAATCAGGGGCTCCCACTTAGCCCTTCCAACTGCCACCTGCATGCTCCCGATCACAAAACTAAAGGACCCTTCAATTGCATTCCCCGCAACACATTCATTCCTGAGATACTTTCGGAGGTTACATCAGTCAGGACAGATACAGAACGTGGGGCGTTGTCGGCGATCGTTACATCCCCCATCCCCTCCACATCTCGGGATCGGCCGGGATCACAGTATGACCTGCTCCCGTATCCACCTGAGCAACAAATCGTTGATCATTTCCCTTAGCCCACTGGACATCCAGAGGTAGATAAGGACGAGGGTCCTCCCGGGTCCACATCGAATTAATCCTCTATGTCGGGGGAACGCGGACAGCCCCCTAGGTCCGGAAGGGGTTGTGAATACGCCATTTCCCGGTCTCCTCCTATATGGCCTTCTGTCCGACGTCCTGCAATTCACCTAACGATGGTACAGTGAGGAGGCAGGAGGAGCAGGTGGGGCAGTCGGCGGCTTCCTATCTTTAAAGTGCTCATGATACACCACATACAATACAGTGGTCGGTACACCATTAATATTGTCTTTACTGACGCTTGCTTTCAAAAGGGTCGTGAACATCTCCCTGCACGTCAGGGCAGGTTTCTGTCATGGTTCTGGTTGGCTGATCCCCTTTAACGCTTCTTTCCCCCTGATTATGTCCTAATTTCAGTCATTAGATTTCCATTTACAGCTAGGTTACTTAATTACAGCACACCTGGTTTTCATCAGAGTCCGCAATAAGTCCGATGGCGTCACTATCACGGGTTGCCAGTTTGTTGGTCTATTCTCGTGAGCTACTTCGTTCGCTTGTCCGAGTAGAACCGTTAGTTCTTAGTTCAGCCCGAGTTTCAAGATAGTCCCTGTAAATCCCGTCTCCTCCGATTTGCTGTTCTACGTTCACGTCTACGCCAACTTCCCCGACTCAGTCGACGTGCCGGTGATCTGCACTGGTGTTCTCCTCAGTTGCCCCGTGTAGCAGAACAAACCGGCCACAATGAACCCAGCCAACGCGAATTCCTTGCAACAAGTCCTTGCCAGAGAGGCCACCATCTCCGGCATGTCATGGAGAACCTCCGTTCCCTGTCAGTGAACGTAATAAAGATCAGTGAACAGATCGACCGATTATCTACCCATCTTACCCCGTCGTCTCCGGGAAGTCTGTCTGACCAGCCCAGACAGCCTGTACTGCCGACGCCGAATGCGTCAACAACACGTCCGCTATGAGAGCCACACGTACCTGAGCCAGAACCCATCGCCGGAGATCTGGCTTGTTGTTCTTGTTGTTCGAGCAGCAGCCATCCACTACGCCATGGACATATCAAAAATAGCTTACATTATGGGGTTGTTGCGAGGAAATGCCTTAGCATGGGCCAACGCGATTTGGGATAATCAGCCAGAGACCTGCTCTTCCTTCCCCACATTCATCTCAGAAATAAGGAAGATTTTTGGCATCCCGTCCGCGGTAAACAATAGACAATAGACAGTAGGTGCAGGAGTTGGCCATTCGGCCCTTCTAGCCAGCACCGCCATTCACTGTGATCATGGGTTATCATACACAAGCAGTACCCCGTGTCTGTCCCCATATCCCTTGCCCCGCTATCTATAAGAGCTCCATCTAACTCTCTCTTGAATGCATCCAAAGACATGGCCTCCACTGCCTTCTGGGGCAGAGCATTCCACAAATTCACCACTCTCTGGGTGAAAAAGTTTTTCCGCTTCTCTGTTCTAAATGGCCTACCCCTTATTCTTAAACTGTGGCCTCTAGTCCTACACTAACCCATCAGCGGGAACATGTTTCCTGTCTCCAGTGTGTACAGTCCCTTAACAACCTTATATGTTACAATCAGATCCCCTCTCATCCTTCTAAATTCCTGTGTATACAAGCCCATTCGCTCCAATCTTTCAACATATGACAGTCCCGCCATTCCTGGAATTAACGTTGTTAAACTACGCTGCACTCCCTCAATAGCAAGAATGCCCTTCGTCAAATTTGAAGACCAAAACTGCAAACAGTACTCCAGGCGTGGCTCACCAGGTCCCTGTACAGCTGCAGAAGGACCTTTTTAGTCCTATACTCAATTCCTAATGTTATAAAAGCCAGCATGCCATTAGTTTATTTAACTGCCTGCTGTACCTGCATGCTGTCCCTGCATTGACTAATGTACAAGAACACTGAGATCTCGTTGTACTTCCCCTTCTCCTAACTTGACTCCATTTAGATAGTAATCTGCCTTCCTGTTCTTGCCACCAATGTGGAAAACCTCACATTTATCCACATTCAACTGCATCTGCCATACATTTGCCTACTCACCAACCTGTCCAAGTCATCCTGCATTCTCATAACATCCTCCTGACATTTCACACTGCCACCCAGGTTTTTGACATCAACAAACTTTGTAATGTTACTTTTAATCCCTTCATCAAAATCATAAATATGTATAGTAAATAGCTGCAGTCCCAGCACCGAACTTTGCGGTACCCCAATGGTTACAGCCTGCCATTCCGAAAGGGACCCGTTAATCGCTATCCTTTGTTTCCTTTCAGCCAGCCAATTTTCAATCCATGTCAGTAGTCCGCCCCCAATACCATGTGCCCTAATTTTGGCCACTTATCTCCTATGTGGGACTTTATCAAAAGCTTTCTGGAAGTCCAGGTACGCTACATGCACTGGCTGTCCCTTGTCCATTTTCATAGTTACATCCTCAGAAAACTCCAGAAGATTAGTCAAGCATGATTCTCCCTTCATAAATCCATGCTGACACGGACATCGTCCTACTGCTATCCAAATATGTCGTAGTTTTATAATTTTATAATTGACTCCCGCATCCTTCCTACTACTGACGTCAGGCTAACCGGTCTATAATTCCCCGTTTTCTCTCTCCTTCCCTTCTTGAAAAATTGGAACATCATTAGTCACCCTCCAGTCAGCAGAAACTGTTCTATAGAACATTGGAAAATGATTACCAATGCGTCTACGATTTCTAGAGCCGCCTCTGTCAGTACCCTGGGATGCAGCTGAGCGTCTACTCACCCTCCGTCAAGGCTCACGCAGTGTTGCCGAATACTCCGTGGAGTTCCGGACGCCAGCGGCCGTCTCGGGTTGGAATGATGAGGCACTCTAGCAGCTATTCCGGCAAGGCCTCTGTGATAAGGTAAAGGACACGTTGGCTGCTACGGATGAGAGTAACTGCCTGGATTGAGTCATCTACCTAGCCACCTGGTTGAAAAACCGACTCGGAGAACGTCAGAGAAAGAGAGAGAACCGGTCGTCCTACTCATTTGGCACCCCATGGCACGCTTTAACATCTTCTCCCAGCCTTACCATCTCTCCTCGTCCCGTTCGTAGAATAGCACCCCGACCCGTCAGTTTCCACCACCCCGGGAGAGGAACCAATGCAGCAGGGATGGAGTCATCTTTCTCCCACAGAGCGACTCCGGAGATTCAGAGCTGGGGATTGTTTGTGTTGCGGTCAGGCTGGCCATTTTCGTGCTACCTGTTCCCTTAGGCTCACCAGTAGAAAGGGGGACGCTGGTGAATCAGACAATATTCCCTTCTGTTCCCCAATCCGGGATGCAGATCCAAGCTACTGTAAGCTACAACCAAAAGTTCCTGTACTTGAGAGACTCCGGTGCTGAGGGGAATCTGTTGGATGAAAAAAATTGCTGCCTCGGCTGGAATTCCTCGGGAGCCGTTGAGTACACCTCTGGAAGCCCAGGCACTGGAAGGAAGACTTCTGGCCCGAATAACTCATCATACACCACCACTGTCTTTGATACGTCGGGAGCAGGTACAATTCAACTTAATTTCCTCTCCTCGTGCTCCTATAGTTCTTGGGTAACCCTGTTATGCCTGCATAATCCTTACATTGATTGGTCCGCCGGGAAGATAGCCAATTGGAGTCCGTTTTGTCACTCCACTTGTCCACAGTCGGCCCTTTCCCTTGTAAGAACCGTCTCGACCTCATCTGCTGTGGATCCCCCCCCCCCCCCGACTTGTCCATGGATCCAGCGGAATAAACAAGTGTTTAGTAAACAACGCGCCCTTTCCCTGTCTCCACACCGAGCATACGATAGTGCAATCGACCTTCTCTCCGCAGCTCCCCTACCCACCAGTCGGCTGTATAACTTGTCCCAGCCAAAGTGGGTAGCAAAGGAGGGTCACATCAGTGAATATCTCGCGGCGGGCATTATCCGACCCTCATCCTCCCCGGTGGGCGCAGGGCTCTTCTTTGTGGGGAAAAACGATGATTTTCTCCGTCCCTGCATCGACTACCGAGGCCTAAAACGTATAACCATAAAAAACAAGTACACACTGCCTCTTGTAAGTTCTGTGCTCAATAGACAATAGACAATAGGTGCAGAAGTAGACCATTCGGCCCCTCGAGTCTGCACCGCCATTCTGAGATCATGGCTGATCATTCACTATCAATACCCAGTCCCTGCCTTGTCCCCATATCCCTTGATTCCCCTATCCATCAGATATCTATCTAGCTCCTTCTTGAAAGCATCCAGAGAATTGGCCTCCACAGTCTTCCGAGGCAGTGCATTCCACACCTCCACAACTCTCTGGGAGAAGAAGCTCTTCCTCAACTCTGTTTTAAATAACTGACCTCTTATTCTCAATCCATGCCCTCTGGTACTGGACTCTCCCAACATCTGGAACATATTTCCTACCTCAATCCTATCAAATCCTTTAATTATCTTAAACGTTTCAATCAGATCCCCTCTCAATCTCCTCACTTCCAGCGTGTACAAGCCCAATCTCTCCAATCTCTCTGCGTAAGACAGCAATGCCATCCCAGGAATCAACCTAGTGAATCTACGCTGCACTTCCTCAATTGCCAGAATGTCCTTCCTTAAACCTGGAGAGCAAAACTGTACACAATATTCCAGGTGTGGTCTCACCAGGGCCCTGTAAACAAATGCAAAAGGACATCCTTGCTCAATTCCCCTTGTAACAAAGGCCAACATTCCATTTGCCCTCTTCACTGCCTGTTGCACTTGCTCATTCACCTTCATTGACTGGTGAACTAGGACTCCGAGGTCTCTTTGCATTTCTCCCTTACCTAACTCTACACCGTTCGGACAATACTCTGCCCTCTTGTTCCTGCTTTCAATGTGGATAACTTCACATTTATTCACATTGAATGACATCTGCCAAGTATCTGCCCACTCACCCAGCCTATCCAAGTCTCCCTGTATTCTCCTAACGTCCTCTTCGCATGTCACAATGCCATCCAGTTAAGTATCGGCAGCAAACTTGCTGATATAGTTTTCATTGCCCTCATCTAAATCATTGACATAAATCGTAAAGAGTTGTGGTCCCAATACAGAGCCCTGTGGTACCCCACTAGTCACCTCCAGCCAGTCTGAGAAACACCCAATCACTGCTACCCTTTGCTGTCTATCTGCCAACCAGTTTTCTATCCATGTTGAAACCCTGCCCCCAAGGCCATGAGCTCTGATTTTACTCACCAATCTCCTATGTGGCACCTTATCGAATGCCTTCTGAAAATCTAGGTACACAACATCCACTGGCTTACCCTCGTCTAACATCCTTGTTACACCCTCAAAAAACTCCCACAGATTAGTCAAGCATGATTTGCCCAATCCTATTACTGCCATAAAGATGTGCCACTATTTCGTCCTTAATAATGGACTCAAGCATCTTCCCCACGACTGACGTTAGGCTAACAGGACGATAGTTCTCCGTTTTCACCTTCCCTCCTTTCTTGAAAAGTGGGATAACATTAGCCACTCTCCAATCTTCAGGAACTGATCCTGAATCTAAGGAACATTGGAAAATGAATACCAATGCATCCGCAATTTCCTGAGCCACCTCTTTTAGAACCCTCGGATGCAGACCATCTGGACCCGGGGATTTATTAGCCTTCAGTCCTACCAGTCTACTCATCACAGTTTCTTTTCTAATGTCAATCTGTCTCAATTCCTCTGATATCTTATGACCCTGGCCCATCCATACATCTGGGATATTGCTTGTGTCCTCCCTGGTGAAGTCAGATCTAATGTACGCATTAAATTCTGTTGCCATTTCCCTGTTTCCCATAACAATTTCTCCCAATTCATTCTTCAAGGGGTCAAAATTGTTCTTAACTATCTTCTTTCTCTTCACATAGCTAAAAAAGCTTTTGCTATCCCCTTTTAATTTCCTGGCTGGACTGAGCTCATACCTGATTTTTTCTCTCCGTATTGTTTTTTTTAGTTAAGATCTGCTGTTTCCCAACTTTCCCAATAATCTGTATTCCCACTCATCTTAGCCCTGTCATACTTCTTTTTCTTTAATGCTATACAATCTCTGACTTCCTTTGTCAACCACTGTGGCCCCTTCCCCCTCTTTGAATCCTTCCTTCTCATTGCAATGAACTGCTTTTTCATCTTTTGTATTATCCCCAAGAATATCTGCCACTGCTGATCCACTGTCTTTCCTGCCAGGGCATCCGCCCATTTAACTTTGGCCAACTCTTCCCTCATGGCTCCGTAGTCTCCTTTATTTAATTGCAACACTGACACCTCTGATCTGCTCTTATCCCTCTCAAATTGTAGATAAAAACTTATCATGTTATTATCACTACTTCCTAATGGCTCCTTTACTTCAAGATCACTTATCAATTCCTGTTCATTACACATCACCAAGTCCAAAATAGCCTCGTTCCTGCTTGGCTCAAGCAGAAGCTGTTCCAAAAATACATCCCTTAGACACTCCACAAACTCCCTATCCTGGGGTCCAGCACCTACCTGATTCTCCCAGTTCACCTGCATGTTGAAATCTCCCATAACGACTGCATTACCTTTAGCACATGCCAATGTTAACTCCCTAATCAACTTGTACCCAATATCCACGCTACTGTTTGGGGGCCTGTACACATCACCCATTAGGGTCTTTTTACCCTTACTGTTCCTCAGTTCAATCCACACAGACTCTACTTCCCCTGTTCCCAAGTCAACTCTTGCTAAGGACTGAATCTTATTCCTCACCAACAGGGCCACCCCACCCCCTCTTCCCATATTTCTGTCTCTACGATAGCACGTATATCCTGGTACACTCAATTCCCAGGCCTGATCCCCTTGCAGCCATGTCTCCGTTATCCCAACAATATCTTAGTTCCCCATTTTCATCTGAGCTTCAAGCTCATCTGTCTTATTTCCGACACTACGCGCATTCAAGTACAGAACTCCTAGCCCATTCCTCCTCTCTTTGCTTAAAACACTGTCTACTCTACCTAACCCAGCTCCTTGAACTTCCATCGGGATAATTGCACCCTGAATTTTGATGACCTTCTCAAGATCACCCAAACCTTCTACACATTTAACCCCATGCTCCTTCTGACCAACCCTCTGGATCTAGATCCCTGCCCCCTGCACATCTATTTTAACCCCCGCACCCCCGAGCAGCACTGGCAAACACTCCTGCAAGAATGTTAGTACCCCTCCTGTTCAGATGTAGACCGTCCCTTCGAAACAGATCCCAATGTCCCTGGAACAAAGACCAATTATCCAAAAACCTGAACCCTTCCTTCCTGCACCAAGCTCTCAGCCTCGTATTAATGTGCATAATCATTCTATTCTTCGCCTCACTCGCACGTGGCACAGGTAGCAATCCCGAGATTGTCACCCTGGAGGTCCTGCCTTTCAGCTTCACTCCTAACTCGCTGAACTCTCTAAGCAGGACTCCCTCACTCACCTTACCTACATCATTGGTCCCTACATGGACCACTACATTTGGGTTCATGCCCTCCACTCTCAAGAATAGCCTGCACCCGATCTGAGATGTCCCGGACCCTGGCACCAGGGAGGCAACATACCATCCGAGACTCCCGATCTGCCCCACAAAATCTCCTATCTGCCCCCCTAACTACAGAATCCCCTAAAACTATCGCTCTCTTCTCTTCCGTCCTCCCCTTTCTAGTTGAGGGTTCAACCTCTGTGCCAGAGGCAGGACCACTACAACACATTCCTGGTAGGTCATCCCCATCAACAGTATCCAGTACGGTATGCTTATTGTTAATGGGAATGGCCGCAGGGGTGCTCTGCACTCTCTGCCTACTCCCCCAGCCTCTTTGGACCGTCACCCATCTGCCTACTTCTTGTTTTTTTGGTGTGACTTCCTCCTGATAACTCCTATCTATCTCTGCCTCTGCCTCCCGAATGATCCGTAGTTCATCCAGCTCCAGCTCCAACTCCCTAACTCGGGCTGATAGGAGCTGCAGCTGGACGCACCTCTTCCAGGTGTGTTCATCAGGGACAACTGTGTTGTCCCTGACTTCCCACATACTGCATACGGAGCACACTACTGCTCTGACTGTCTCCCCCATACCTGAACTGAATTAATAGAATAAGTCTAAAAAGCACCTAGCGACTTTACCTTCTTCCCCTCAGCGAGCAATCACACAGCCTTACCGAAGTCCTCTTACGCCGAAGCCCACTTAGCCAAAGCCCAGGACTCTGCTTCCACGGACTCCGCTGCCCGCTCTGACAAGAAGTCCTGCCTTTTAAAGTGCGCGCTCGACGCTGACGTCACTCGCGCCTGCGCAGTTCCCCCTCCTCCACAGGTATTGACCAGGTAGGCTTAAATCCTATCTACACGGTCGAATTCTCTGAGCTCCCAGCTGAATCACAAGCTGTAACTTGCTCCCGTGAACCACTACACGGAACCACTATCTTCTCGAAGTTGGATCTGCGAAGCGCCTACCATATGGACCGAATAAAGGAAGTGGACGAGTGAAAGACGGCATTCAATACCCCTTTAGGCCACTTCGAGTACTTGATCATGCCTTTCGGCCTCACCAATGCCCCTGCGTTTTTTCACGCCTTGATTAACTATGTACTAACAGACTTTATTAACCGCTCTGTCTCTGTCTACCCAGATGACATCCGAATATTTTCCAGCAGTCCCCAGCAACACTTTCATCATGTCCGTCAAGTCCTGCAGAGACTGGATGAGAAAAAAAATATCCATAAAGCTGGAGAATTGCGAATTCCACGTCCCCTCGGTCAGCTTCCAGGATTATATTATCGAGAGCGGTTAGGTGATATCCTTGAACAATTCTAAATGACTCCTTTCACTGTGTATCTCTGCACTTTTATGTTTGCCGAGTCTGTTATCTGTTCCTCAATGTGCCCCAGAGTATGAGTTTATTCGAGTGATGTCCCACTCATAAATAATATTACAATCATTTCTATGTTCTTCGTTCACGTAGCTTTTGGAATACAATGGGCTGATAAGGCTGACACTCATTGCCCGGTGAGTTACGAGCACAACCATCAATACGCTTGCCTCTGGTGTAAATACTGGAATGATATTTTACTGTCTTTTCTGGATTCAACTCAGTAAACAGATGACTTTATCTGCTTCTTTAACATAAAAAATACCGATTTACTTGGGGTTATCTCGAAAGTGCCCTGGTGGAAATAACGCAGCACAGCTAATCAAGGTGACGCAACAAGTAATTTCAAATTAGAATCCGTTATGTCCACAGAAACACCTGCAGACAGACTGACAGACAGGCACACACACACACACACACACACACACACACACACACACACACACACACACACACACACACACAAACACATACTCACGCTCACGCATGCTCAGACACACATTTTCCATCTGTCACTCGCACACGCACATCCTCTCAGTCATACGCACTCACTTTCTCCATCTCCCGCTTTCTCTCCAACTGTCTCTCTCTGTCACACACACGCACTCACTTCCTCTCTCTCTCTCTCTCTCTCTCTCTCTCTCTCTCTCTCTCTCTCAATCTCTCTCTCTCTCTCTCTCCCTCTCTCTGTCTCTCTCCCCCCCCCCTCTCTCTTCCACGCACTCGATCTCTCGCCACTTCATATTTTAAACTATTTGCCGATGTCTCTGTTCATGCCTTTCTCTCCCGACACCGAAGGCTTCAAACAAGAAGTTTTAATGTTGAGCTTGCAAGTGGATTAATGGACAGAAAAAAAAAGACAGAAATGACATTGAAACTGTCGCACGGCCATGTTGCAGAAAGAATGCAACGGTAGCCGCAAGAATGAAAAAAAAACAGTGAGCTGGTGGAACAGAGAGTTCGTTTCAATCAGGAAAGGAAGAGAGTTGACTTGCAATTCACTTGAAATACAAATTAGTGAGATGAAACGATAGAAGTGCAAGGACATTCAGTCTGATAATACGAGAGTGTGAGTTTCATTCTCCACCTGCTTGTCCCGGGTAGAGGGTGAAGAGGGGCGGTTCATTCTGTACCCATCGGTTTCCGGTGAATGTGAAGCTGTACGGTTCATTTTGTAGATATCAGCCCCTGGTATAAACTGAGAGTGTGGGATTCTGTAGGTGTCACTCTCTGGTTCAGTGATTTCATTCTGTAAATAGCAGTCTCTTCTGAAGTGAGAAAATGTGGGTTTCATTCTGTATCTGTCACTCTCTGTTACAGTGTGAGAGTGTGGGTTTCATTCTGTATCTGTCAGTGTTACCGTGTGAGAGTGTGGGTTTCATTCTGTATCTATCTGTCTCTGTTACAGTGTGAGAGTATGGGTTTAATTTTGTGTCTGTGAGTCGCAGTTACAATGTGAGACTGTGGGTTTCATTTTGTGTCTGTCAGTCTCTGTTACAGTGTGACAGTGAGGGTTTCATTGTGTATGTGTGTCTCTGTTACAGTGTGAGAGTGTTCGTTTCATTTTGTGTCTGTCAGTCTCTGTTACGGTGTGAGAGTGTGGGTTTCTTTTTGTGTTTGTCAGGCGCTGCTCCGGCGGAAATGTGTCGTCTCCGTCCAGAACCTGCGAACATCTGATACAGTGTGAGCGGGCTTATAATTTTCTCCAACTTTGCAGCTGTTCCTCAAATCAACTAAATATAGTAAATCTAGTAAGATATTAAAAGAGATTATTTATTCCCAGAACTATTTGATAGATCAAACTTCTTCTGCAGTCGCTTATGTTAAACGTGTGAGATGGACAGAGCACTTGTGAATGATGACGTGTTAAGGAGCAGTACGTCCTGTGTAATAGAGCCATGTGGCAAACAGACCGTTGCTCAACCACATAGAGCCAAGTGAGCTGCGGCTGATCTGAAACTTTATATGGCTTGGCAGCACAGCTCCGTATACGTTGTATGAAAATGAACAGAATATTGAACATAATTTATTTAAATAAATAAGTGTGTAAGTAAGATCAGAATTTGGTAGGAACAAACCTTTGAGATACAGCGAGCTTCATGTTCTAGCAACGTTTATGTGAATATATTTCTCACAGCAATTCTAAATTGCTACTTTCACCTTGTATCTCTGCTCTCATATGTTCCGTGATTCTGTTATCCATTCCACTATGTGCACCTCAGTATGAGTTTGTTCGAGCGATGTCTTTCTCATAAATAATACAATATTCGTTTCTATTTTCCTATGACAGCCTCAGCTGGTGTGTAATACTTCTTGTATATTTTTTATGGAGTGATGGGATGGTGCAGAAGAAGCTGCACTCTGTGCCTGACCCCGTGAGAGTGTATGATGGGACAGTGCAGAGGGAGTTTCACTGTTTTGGGACATCCGTGATATACTGTGTTTAATCAAGGAACTAATGCTGTCGAACCCCTGTCATGCTATCCCGATTGCATTACTGCGTTGGACCTGGGCTGTGTCCTCGGAGATACCGGCACCCAAGTATTTTACACTGCTCTTACTGTCCACTGCTGAGCTGTGCAGGGCGCCCAAACTTTTGTTTCAGACTCTTTTCCTTTTTTTGTCATTTTGAAACTGGAAGATGGAAATAATAAAAATAGTAATATTGGATAAAATATTAAATAAATATGTCATCTTTTACTTTTTGTCTTTTCGATATCAGGTCATGTTTACCCGCTTAGCTGCTCACAGTAACATAAATTTTGACCGGGGGTGCCCAAACATTTGCATGCCACTGTATTTTGGTTGTTTTTGTGCTGCAATTTATTCCTGCCACAATTTCACCTTTCACATTTCCCCCGACAAGTCAAGCTCCAAAATCACATGCAGTGCGAATCATTTGTGAATGGTTCCCTCATTCGTGTGTCTCCACCCATCTCACAGTTTTAAATACATATATTTTAATATTTTAAACATGTGAAATTCCGCACATGATGTAATCCAAAGCAATAACAAAACGCTGGAGCAGCTCAGCAGGTCAGGCGGCATCTGTGGACATGAATAAACAGTTGACGATTATTCCATCATCTACCCGAGAGCTTTCTTTGCGTCTGGCAAGTAAGCGGGGAAACGCCATAATAAATGGCGTGGGGAGGGAAAAGAAGAAGCGATTGTTGATCCTCCGTCTTGAGTTTATCATCACCGTGGCACAAGAATAAGCCATGAACCGAAAATATCGGGTCGGGATTAGGAAACAGAATTCTAATGTCTGGACACCTGAAAGCTCCGCTTTTAACGGCTGGAGCGCTGGTGCTTGAAGAAATGAAGCCCAGTTCATCACGGGCCTCGCCAACGTGGAGACGGCCGCAACAGATCAGGAGAAATGTTACCTCACTTTGAAGACTTGTCTGGGGGAGCTGAATAAGAGGTGAGTGGCAGGTGTAGTAGGCTGGCCGCTTGCAGGGAAAAGTACGGTGAGTGAGATCAGTCGTGAGGGACAGATGACAGAGGGAAATCATTCCCGAGCGATCCCTCCCGACAACGGAATGCTGGGATTGGGAGGTAGTGATATGTGTCTTTGAGCTAACCATTTAAAAATATGGTCGGCCTATCCGCGCTCACCTAATCTTCCCGCCGCCTTAACAGCGACAGTGTTCCTTTTGTCCATATCTAGCACACAATGTCAGCCCGAATTCAACACTTCAATTTCTACCATCCTACCAAGAAACTTATGTTTATTTCTCCCCCAACCCCGATTCTCCACTTTCTGCACGGTCCAGGCGCAAAACTTTCTAATTCTGTTTGGAAAGCCT
The DNA here is from genome assembly GCF_030144855.1 of Hypanus sabinus. Classification (NCBI taxonomy): domain Eukaryota; kingdom Metazoa; phylum Chordata; class Chondrichthyes; order Myliobatiformes; family Dasyatidae; genus Hypanus; species Hypanus sabinus. Next base: position 282,135 of record NW_026781846.1, on the reverse strand, counting down.
CCAAACTAATGACGTGAATATCGAGTCTCCTCCCGGTAACAATTCTCCTTCGCTGCTCTGTTCTATTCCCCACACTGGCCTCTTCTCACTTTCCTATCACCCCGTCGTGGTCCTCTCCTTCTTCGCTTTCTCATATGGTGCATTTTCCTCTCCCATCCGAGTCCTTCCTCTCCAGCCCTTTAGCTTTCCTGTCCTGTCGGCTTCACCTGTCACCTTCTTGCCCTTCTCCATCTCCTCCACCGGCTTTTCTATTCTGCCGGCTTCACCCTTCCTTTCCGATTCTCAAGAAGGACATAGGACAGAAACGCCAACTATTTTATTTGTTCACTTCTGTGAATACTGTCTAAGCAACTGAGCTCGTCCAGCATTTTGCGTGTGCTGCTTTTAATATTTGGTTGTGAGAGATCGTGCCGGAGCTTCCGATTCGAATGTGTTATTGCAGTCTTCCTTTTGAGCCAGTGATGGCTCGCTGTATTCCAATGTTGAACTTGCGTTAAAAGTTATTCCCTATAATGTTCAGGTTGGTAATGACTATGGAAACTTACACTCATGCAATGAGTTTCCGAGGCCGGGAGCTCCCATCCTTGCCGCTACGACGATTTGGAACTAGTTACTGTCATGAACACCAGGATGTCATTGCTCTCACTATGTGATTTTGAGATGGTCCTGTATCTAATATTACATTGCAGGAAGACAGTTTTGAATTTATTTGTCAGTTGTACGGCTCCGAGTTGTGACACGGAAAGGAGAGTCTGCGCCCGCTTGAAACAATTCGGCTGCTTAAGGTATTGAAGCCAGTTGACAGAGTTGCAGATGAGAACAGATGAGAGTGTATCAGGGCAGCGTGAGTGTCAGGAAGTGTTGAAAACAGAGAATTGTGTCCGTCCATCTGAAAAGATTCTGGAGCGACACGGATAATCAACGGACAACGTTCTAACTTTCTTCTTGAAAGTAGAGGGAACGTGTGCTGTTCAAATGGACCCTCAGTGTCAGATCCGTTTCCAAATGAGAGTGAGAGGGGAAGTCAGCTCCTGCTTCAGCTGCTGCCTGAACTTAGTCTGGCTGACGGCGTAAAGAACGGTGTTCGTGCAGCAGCTCAGGAGTTGCAGCATGTAGCACAGTTCGTTGAAAAATGAAGGTATCCTCAACCAATATGGGATGCGCACTACATAAAGCATTCTGTTCCATATTGTCATCACCCCGTACAACGCCCATAACAGGATGAAATTTCCCGAGACGACCAGCAGTAAAACAAGGGACTTTCGGCGGTTCTGCATCTCCGGGTCTCCGGAACTCTGACCACGGCTGGAAGCCCGGAGTCTGCCGCGGGCTCTACTGGCCACTACAACGTTCCTGATGGTGAAAGCATTGAGCAGGATAACCACGAGGAACGGGATCACAGTCGAAAGGACAGTACGAGCGACATCGATTACTGCCCAGACGAATGTCCCTAGTACTCCCCATTCCTGCATGCAAGGCCACGCTATGTTCGAAGAAGCATATGTATCTTGGACCATAAAGAACCAGAAAACGTTCTTTAAAAAACTCAGTGCAGTCACTGTACTCAGTACCACAGCGACCGTTCTCCCAGTGCCATACTTAGCGTTTAGATCCTGGAAGCAAATGGCCACAAATCGATCAAAGGTGAAGGCGACGGTGAACCAAACAGAACAATCTGTGGCGGCCTGCATTAAGAAGACGTGGGTTCTACACACGCGGACATAAAACAGGAAGGAGAACTCATCCGGAAAAGCCTTCGGAATTTTCATCAATATAACGTCCAGGAAAACGACCGCTAGGTCAGCCGCTGACATGGCCATCAGATAGCGGGTGACTGTTTTAGAGAGTCCGCACTTTCCCCGTGATAGTATGACAATCGTCAGCACGTTCACTGTGAAACGCAGAAGTACATAAATTATACATCAAACTGAGAGCATTGTTGCAAAATTTACCCAGACCAAACTCAAATACTTGCACGCTCCAGAAGTGGAAGAATTTATCGGTAATTGGCAGCAATTCTTTGGTCAGTCAGGGATTAATATTCAATGAGCACGCTAATCACTGGAAGTGACGTCATCCACCGGACAGAAGAACCTGTGGATTTCACGATTAGAGTGAGGACAAAATTGAGCAGATAGCGTCTGTATGACTTTTCTCCACACAGAAATATACAATCTGAGGGAGGCAGTAAATATTGTGTTCAACTTGAGCCATATTTTAGTCGAACAAATCGAGTTGATATTCGCCCCGTTTCAGTACAATGTCTTTGATCTCCGTACCTCACGGTAACACACGGTCAAAGTCAATAAAACAGATGTCCTGCTTGTTGATCGAATACCGTGGCTGCATGCAAAATGGAACTGGGGTCAATAAGATCCATAACATTTCAGCTGAACACGGTTCGGGGAAAGGCCGCACCCTTTGTACCTGTCGCTGTTTTTGCACCTGCGTTATCTAATCAAACCTTTCACCAAAAGGCACGGATCTGATCAGTATGTTATACGTGACCGACTCCTCAGTCCCTTTGAAAGGGCAGTGTTTCAGAAGCATAGAAAAGCTGAAAACAGAAGTGAACTGAAGTCTGATGTTTCAGGTGGGAGTGATGCAGACAAACACCCAAATATAGGTGCTGCTGAATCTGTCGGACGGTGATTCAACGCCTTGGTGTCGCTATTAGACCACAGGAGGAGTATATTTGTAGGTAATGGAGATGGTTGGAAAATATTAATTCCCAGTGAACACACGGGTACACAATGAGAGTGTGAGAAGGATGCAGGGGATCGAAACCGGCGGAATGAACAAGTTCAAGAATATTTCGGTCAACCCAAGGATTAAAATATATTAGTCAGGTAGGGGTCCGGTGGAGAGAGTAAAGCAATGTGTCCAATAGTAACTCAGGTACGGATAGAGTCATCGCGCACTGATCGCATTATCAATGGCTGGGGTGGTGCATTTTAATTTCCGCAAAACCGCCGGATTAAGGCAAGAGGCTAAATTGCCATCATCACTGAACCAACAAGCACGAATTTTAATGACGCGGATGCAGATTACGTAAAATTTCCACACACTGCCAAGATGGTTTTGAAGTTTTCACTATATCTAAGCCTACTGATTTTCCATCTCACCGATTGTCCTCTTGCATTCAGTTATCCGACCGGAATCTCGCAATATCTCTCACTGCCCCCCCCCCCCCCTCCGCTCCTCGCACTGACTGCAGTAATTTCTACGCCATTTTACTTCTTTCGCTGAGGTCATGACTGATCTTACTGATTTGTTCCGCAGATACTTTTTTCTGCGGATAGAAAATGTTCCCCAGTCTGGCAAGGTGCAGATGTCATGTACTGGGTGTTGGTTTAAACGTGTTTTAGACTAACAAACGATAGAAAGGCAGAAGCGACTCATTTTTCCCTGATGACTCACTGTTCGGTTCGCGCTGAATGCATTGATGGTCGAACTATAAACCGACCTTTAGTCAGAAAGTCAAACATGTTCCAAGTGTGTGTGAGGAGCAGAGTCAGAGGTTCTGCACAAAAGTCGGTCAGAGCTTAGAAAGGGCGACAGCGAGTAAGTGAAATTCCTCTCTCCGAAGCCAGGTACTGAATAGGGAATTATGGGTTCATCATGCCCGGAGACCGAGAGAACCAAAATCGTCGATTCTCCACAGGTGGAGCAGATTTGTGGGGTTTTCTTTGAATATCGAGTAACGGAGCGGACAGAGGTTTGCACTATCCTCAGAGTCGATAAAAAGCAGGCGGATGAAGACGTCCATTACAGCTGTGTCCATTACAGCTTAGCCTAGCGGGCAGGAACAGATTTTGCAACAGGCACAATGGTTAGTTTACATTCTCGATATTAAAATGAAAGACAAGAAAAGAGAACGGCGCTTACGGTTGTAAATCTGCAGACACTGGTGCCGCCGACAAGATACACTGAAGCAACTCAGCGAGACTCATCAGCAGGCTCCAGTCCCCGGACCGCCGCCGTCTGGAAGTTCAGGAGCAGCACAGCCTGGGGACTGCGCTGACTTTACATTTCCCTCTGAAATGCGCTACAGGTGTGCGCCCATTAACGTCCATTCTGACAACGTCCCATCCTTTATACGTCCCTAGTCCCGATTGGAGAATACAGGGACACTGAGGACTCCATGTAGGTTTGCTAAGTATATAATATGGTATTCGTACATCCTCCAAATCACGTAACGTCCGATTTCACAGAACGTATCTTGGACGTTAAGCGATGCATATATTAGAACGTAGAAAATAATATCGCAATTCCTTTACAGTCTCCTGGTCCTGTCTCCCCAGCAACCATGTGGAATATCTTTTCTTAAAGTACGTCAGCCGCTCCACAAGACAACTGACACAACCTTTCTCAAGGACAGTTAGGGATGGACAACGCAATGCTGAGTCAGAAAAGAGAATAAATGGTCAGTCTGCCACCGACGTTGCAACATTTATCGAATATAAACGTGGAGTTACGAGTATTTATCAAGCAAGCAAAAAGAAAATTTTGTATTTGTGGGTAAATGGGGAGGAGTGGACGTGACATGTGTGTTGTGTGCGATAATAAGACCATGGTACAGCTACCGCCCGAATTAGTTTCAACACAAGACTTCGACTTACCAACGGTGGCAACAATAGCAAGAATTGAGTAGTAAACCGGCTCAAGTTCCAAGAGTGCAATTCTGATCCGCTGTGATAATGTTAGTGCTTCTGAGTGAGTTTTGAAGTAAGCATCCCCATTGAAACGTTCTGATCGATTAGAGTAAATTCCCACTGAACTGATCCCAGTTTCCGACCCGTTGTTAAACGGTCCCACTCTACTCTCCGGGACTGGTGCGTCGGAACTCCAATCGCCATGTCTGTTGAACAATTTCATTACCGGAGGCGTCGCTCGTACTGACAATCATTGTATGAAACCCCTATTTGTACTAAAAAAGCACAAACCGATGACGTAATCAGACCTCGTGGGTGTTCACTTAATTAAACCGAATGAACAAACAAGGCCGGTTAACCCTTGCATATGCAGTGACAGAAAAAAAGTAAGGATAGAGTGGAAGGAACAGTATGCAGGGAACGGGGTTTAAACCTAGATGTTATGAGCATTCAGTAGAGAAAACTATCACCGGGACTGATTGGCCGAACATTTCCTCCAGACGGCTGGAGCATTACATAGATTCTTTTTTAACATACGCATTCTGTGGTGTCGGCATGTATAAGCGCTCGGTAACAAACTTTCGCAAGTTTGTGAACAAGATCAAATCTTCAACTTCTCAAATGTAAAAAACGATACAAAGCCACTTCATACCAAAAGAGACATTTTGGAAGCAACAAGGACCCTGTTAAATTTCAAGGTGGAAACACGGTAGATGCTCCACTCAGAATATCGCATTCTCCGGTTATAGTTTGTCTTGTACATGTGGATGTGTACTCGGTATCATTCCCTCTTCACACCACGTTTGCTTTTCAGATATTAAGATGCCATTTAGTTATTCCGTTTAAATCACAGAGCGAGGTACAAGTAACAATTCATTGTCAATTTCGTTGCACCGTCAGAAAGTTCTGATGATATTTATCCTCCCTGAACCCGCATAATTTACAAAGACGAGAAAATCTGCAGATGCTCGAAATCCAAGCAACACACGCAATGCTGGAGGAACTCAACACGTCAAGCAGCGTGTATGGAAATGTGTGAACAGTCGACGTTTCAAGCCGAGGCCATTCACCAGGACTGGGAGCAGAAGGCTGAAGTCCCACACCAGCGGGCTCAATAGCAACTATTTCACTTTAACGATTCGACACCCAAGTATGTAATTACTGCGGTTCAGAAGCACTTTGCACCAAAATGGGCTGAGTTTTATTCCAATTGTCTGCTTGCCAAATCTGTGAATATGCTTATATTTGAGGCTGCACAAACAGGTAACTGTACATACAACTTTAAACTCGGATTGCTAGTTCCGAACTGTCACATACCAAAAGACTATAAGACAATGAAATACGATTAGGCCACATCCAGTCCGCTCCACAATCCCACCATGGATTAGTCATGAGCCCCCTTAACCCCTATCACCAGCTTTCTCTCCTGATACCTTTGAAATCCTACTTCTCCGGAACCTAGAGGACTCCACTTTAAATATACGCGGTGATGGGGCGATAATGTCTCGTGAACTGAACTGAGTTTTGAGGAGGTCAGCAAGTAGTTCGAGGAATGTATGGTTCTAGGCATTGGATAACTGCGCATTGGCAAGTTCCCGCAAGACGGTCTGCTCCAGAGTAGTGCAATACACAGTGCCCAGAAACCGACATCGTGATAGGTGACACAATGTTCTAGGGGGCTGGGGAATACACTTGTTTGGGATTGCAATCCCGTACCCAGTGATGTGCACAACGATCGATGTTGGGTATTTGATAAATAGCTCTACATGCTCTAAATTATCCACACCAGGGAAGTATGACCTGCGAAAGACACCAGTGTCATAACACAAAATCTGAAATAGAGTCTGTGCGATTTCTGGCGGCCCAAACGTACGCCTCCTCTTCATGTCTATAGAATCGATAGATTCTGGCAATATACCGGATGACAGGAAAACTGCAAGCGTTACTGCGCTATTTAAGAAGGGTGGGAAACAGCAAAAAGGAAACTATAGACCTGTTAGCCTGACATCAGTGGTTGGGAAGTTGTTGGTATCGATTGTTAAGGATGAGATTACAGAGTACCTGGAAGCACCTGACAAGAAAGGCCAAAGTCAGCATGGTTTCCTGAAAGAAAAATCCTACCTGACAAATTCTTTGCGGAGGTTACAAGCTGGGTCGACAAAGGAGATGCAGCAGACGTGGTGTAATTGGATTTTCAAAAGGCCTTTGACAAGGTGCCGCACATGAGGCTGTTCAGCAGGATAACGGTCCATGGAATTACAGGGAAAGTATTAGCGTGAGTGGAGAATTGGCTGTTCGGCAGAAAACAGAGTGGGAATAAAGAGATCATACCCTGGCTGGCTGCTGGTTACCAGTAGAATTGCACAGGGGACGGTTTTTGGACCGCCACTTTTTACGATATACGTCAATGATTTGGACTACGGTATTAAAGGACTTGAAGCTACATTTGCCGATGATACAAAGATAGCTGGAGGAGCGGGCAGTGTTGAGGAAGCAGAGACCTGAAAGAGAGACTTAGTAAAATTAAGGGAATGGGCAAAGAATTGGTAAATGAAATACAATGTCGGAAATACAAATATGGTCATGCACTTTGGTGGAAGATATAAACGGGCAGACTATTATTTAGATGGGGAGAGAATTTAAAATGTGGAGATGCAAAGCGCATTGGGAGTCCTTGTGTAAGATACCCCAAAAGGTTAACCTCCAGGTTGATTCGGTTGTGACAAAGGCAAATCAAATGTTAGTATCCATTTCTAGAGGTGTAGAATATAAGAACAGGGATGTGATGTTGAGGCTCTATAAGGTACTTGTGAGACCGCATTTGCAGTATTGTGTGCAGTTTTGGGCTCCTTGTTTTAGAGAGGATATACTGACATTGGAAAAGTTTCAGAGAAGATTCACGAGAATAATTCCAGGAATGAGAGAGTTACGGTGATTGGAATGTCTGGAGGCCCTTGGCTTTTATTCCCCGGACTTCAGGGGAATAAGGGATATCTCATAGAAACAGTCCGAATGTTGGTGTTTCGCTCAAACATCGATTCGTTTCGGTGGTGGGTAAGCTCCCGGGGGTTCACAGCCGGTAGCTTATCGAAATCATTAGGAGGCGGCAAAGAAGAGAGAATGGTGAGTGTGTGGACAGTGCCCGTGCAGCTATCCAACAGTCTCTCAAAAAGGCCCGATTGTATCGGTCTATTCCACGCACTCACCACTCTCTGAATAAAAAAAAAATACCCTTGACATCTCCTCTATACCTGCTCCCCAGCACCTTAAACCTGTGTCCTCTTGTGGCAAACATTTCAACCCTGGAAAAAAAAGGCTCTGACTATCCACACGATCAAAATATTTCATCATCTTAAACACCTCTATCAGGTCACCTCTCATCCTCTGTCGCTTCAAGGAGAAAAGGCCGAGTTCACTAAACCTATTCTGGCACCAGGCATGCTCCCCAATCCAGGCAACATCCTTGTCAGTCTCCTCTGCAAACTTTTTTGCATGGCTTCCACATCCTTCCTGTAGTGAGGCGACGAGAACTGAGTCCAGTACTCCAAGAGCGATCTGAACAGGATCATATAGAGCTGCAACATTACCTCTCGGTTCCTAAATTCAATCACACGATCTGCTATGATCAATACACTCTACGCCTTCTTAAACACAGAGTCAACCGAAGCAGCTGCTCTGAGCGTCCTATGGACTCGGACGCCAGGATCCCTGTGATGCTCCACACTGCCAACAGCCTTGCCATTAATACTATATACTGCCATTATATTTGACCTACCAAAATGAACCATTTTACATTTGTCTGCGTTATACACATCTGCAACTGCTCGGCCTAATTTTGGATCCCATCAATGTCCCGCTATAAACTCCGACACAATACCGCCAAACTTAGTGTCATCAGCAAACTTACTAACCCATCCCTCCTCTTCCTCATTCAGGTCTTTAATAAAACTCACGAAGACTAAGGGTCCCTGAACAGACCCCCGAGCCACCCCACTGGTGACCGTCCTCCGTGCACAATATGACCCGTCTACATTGCACTTTGCACTTTGCCTTCTGTGGGAAAGCCAATTCCGGATCAGCAAACAAATGTCTCCTTGGATCCCAGGCCTCTTTTGACACTGAATAAGCCCTGTATGGAGCACCTTATCAAATGTCTTGCTGAAATTCATAGATAGTACATCTATTGCTCTAACTTCTTCAATGTGTTTAGTCACATCATCAAAAAATTCAATCAGTCTCTTAAGGCATGACGTGCCCTTGACAAAGCCATGCTGACTATTCCTAATCCCATTATACCTCTGCAAATCATGCCTCTCAGGATCTTCTCCATCAACTTACCAATCACTGAGGTAAGAGTCAGTGTCTATAATTTCCTGGGCTATCTCTCTTCCCTTTATTGAATAAGTGAAAAACATCCGTAACCCTCCAATACTCCGGAACCTCTGCCGTCCCCATTGATGATGTAAAGATCATCTCCATAGGCTCAGTAATATCCTCTCTCGCCTCCCACTGTAGCCTGGGTTACATCTCATTCCAGTCCGCGGAGTTATAAAAAAATGATGCTTTTCAAAAGCCCCAGATCATTATCTTTCTAAATATCTATATATATTCAGGATTTTCAGTCCGCCTTAAGTCATCTCTATAATCGCTAACTATCTTTTCCGCAGGGAACACTCAAGCAGAGTATTCATTATCTACCTCTGCTATTTCCTGCGGTTCCTTACACACGTTTCTACTGTCACACTTGAGTGGTCCTATTCGCTGACGCCTTATCCTCTCGCTCTTCGCATACTTTTAGAACGTCTTGATCCTGCCGGCCAAAGCCTTCGCATGGCACTTTCTGGTTCCCATAATATAATTGTTAATCTCCTTCCTGCTGGCCTTATAATCTTGAAGATTTCTACCTTCTTTAGAAACTTTCGTAAGCTTTACTTTTTTTTAGAAACATAGACACATAGAAACATAAAAACTCTACAGCACAGTACAAGCTCTTCTGCCCACAAAGATGAGCCGTTATCTAAGAACTAACTGGGTTCACACATCGCCCTCTACTTTTCTAAGATTCGTGTATCCGTCCAGGAGTCTCTTAAAAGACCTTATGGTTTCCGCCTGTATCAGCGCAGCCGGCAGACAACTCCGCACTCACACGCACTCACCACTCTCTGTACCTACTTCCAGGCACCTTGAAACTATGACCTTTCGTGCAAGCCATTTCCACCCTGGAAAAACGCCTCTGAATATACACACGATTAATGACGCTCATCATCCTGTACAGCTCTATCAGGCCACGTCTCTTCTTCCGTCGCTCCAAGGATCATCACCCTGCAGAGAGACGCACCAGACGGACTCGATCGCTCAACGCTCCCGTGACAGCCGGAAGCCAGTCAAAAGCCACGTGCGCTCCACGTAACTTCTCTGCCTGGGGAGCGGGTGGCTGATAATACCGAGAAGGACTTCGAACTAATAACAGGAAAACAACGCTCCCCTGAATCAACGGCGTTGCTTCGTCAAAGACCCGGGCAAGTTTTGTCGTTTCTCCTCACTCTCTCTGAAACACGTGAAACCCAGCTATTCCCCAAAAAGACTTCTGAGTGACTTTTATATTTCCAACGGGCAATATATTATCCCCTAGACAACAGTCGAGATTATTTCCTAATGATGATTATTGCTATACCCGCGCTTTAGATTGAGTTTTGCCGATGTACATGTTCAGAATGTTTGTATTAACCTTACTTTTGTGCCCCCATTTATGAATAAAACCGTTCGAAAATAGTACCATCAGACTCCAACGGACCTCTGTATATTCGATAGAGTTATCCAGTTAAGGGATACGTAACAACTAACCATCTCCTCCCTCGCTTACCACAGTAGCCTTGGGTACATCCCATACGGTTCCGGTGCCTTATCCAACTTGATGCTTTGCAACACATCCCCTTCCTTCAGAGGGAGAGTGAAAAAAAAAACCGGAAAAAGTAATATATAACTTTCACCCTCAACGGAATCCCACCACCAAGCACATTTTCCCCTTCCCTCTTTCTGCTTTCCACAGGGAGCTCGCTACGCGACTCCTATGTCCATTCGTCCCCAATCCTCCATCCATTCCCAACGATCTCCCTCCCGGCACTTATCCTTCTTAGTGGAATTAGTGCTACACCTGCCGTTACTCTTCCGCCCTCACCACCATTCCTGGACCCAGTCAGTCCTTCCAGGTGAGGCGACACTTTCACACGGGTGCGTCGGCTGGTGTGATATACTTCGTCTGGTCGTTCCGGTGCGGCCGTCTCTATACTGGTGAAGTATAATCCGGTGTAATCCAGCGCAGACTAGTAGACCGTTCCGCTGAGCACTTACCCTCTGTCCGCCAGGGAAAACAAGATCTCCAAGTGAAAAAACATTTTAATTCCACGTCCAAACGTCCCATCCCCATTCTTATACGTCTATCCATGGCTTCCTCTGCGGTCAAACTATAGCCACACTCGGGTTGGAGGAACAACACCTTATATTCCGTCTGGGCAGCATCCAACCTAATGTTATGAACTTAGAATTCTCTAACTTCCGTGAATGCCCCTCCTCCCCTTCTTACACCAAACCGTATTTATTTGTTTGTTTGTTTGTTTATTTGATTATTTAATTATGTTTATTTTTTTTCTCTCTGTCCCTCTCTCAATCACTTCTTGCGTGTTCTCCATCTTCCTCTGATGCTCCCCTCCCTCTTTTCTTCTCCATCAACCTCCCGTCCCGTGATCCTCTCTCTTCTCCATCTGTGTATCCCTTTTGACAATCACCTTTCCAGTCCTTAGCTTCATCCCTCTCCCTCCGGTCTTCACCTATCATTTTTGATTTCCCCCTCCCCTCCCACTTTCAAATCTCTTATTATTTCTGTCTCAGCCCGAAACGTGGACTGTACTTCTCCGTATAGATGCTACCTGGCTTGCTGCGTTCCACCAGCATTTGTGCGTGTTGCTTGAATTTCCAGCATCTGCAGATATCCTCTAGTTTGGGTAGCAATATATACCGCATTGTCCTTCTTACATCACAATATCGTGGCTGCAATCAGAGGCAAAGGATCATTGATGTTTCTTATCTGCGTCCACAGAATCACCTGGCTGACCTTATAATTCTCAAGTGTGGGCGGGTACACTTTTCTTATCAGAAATCTCCAGAATATTGCTGTCGACGCTTCTTACATTCTTGGAAGAGCATACGTACTGTGTTTGATTGTGAAACATGTCATCAGCTCTTATTATGACTTTCAACACACAAACCACTTGAAATGATTAGAACGAAAGAAAGAAAAGAACTAATCGATCTTCAGTTTCAAAAACGAAGTGTCCTCCAATCCGCCTGCCAAGCTAATTGCCCTATCTCAATTTTCTAAACGAATGGCCTCCGCCGAATGTAACAAAATAAATCAGTTTGAAGTGGATTATCGATGTTGATTGTTCAAAATGGGTGCCTATATTAGAAGGAACACTGATCGGAGAATGGCCCATTTCAGCTGCTGAAGACTGGTGTCTTCGAAATAAAATTGGCAACGACCAAGTTACACTTTGTTAGTGATTGTTAGTTCCTTGAGGAGTCAAATTCATGGAAAAGTGACTGAGTTAGAAAAAAGACATTTAATCTTATTGTTTGTGTAGGTGGTTGTCCCCAATGTGACTGACGCAATCATCACACTAACGGCCTCAGTGGAATTGCTCGCAACTGTATATAGCTCTGTTAAACCGATCATCGGTTCAAATGAGCGATTGCTACGTCCCGTACAACTGAACGTTGCGACTGACGGAATATGGGATATCCAGTGATTTACTACTTCGCGGCTATTTTCTATCCTTCCCTTGTAGCGATCGGTATCCCTGGTAAGATACTAGAACAGGTCACTATACGTATGATACCGTCGTCTTGCTTTTGTTCCGCTGCGCTGTTCATATTTTACTGAGCACAAATGCCACTGCCGGCTGAAAGTTTTTCTGGAATGGTGTGTTCAAGCATCTGATAGTTAGATTTTCATTTCTGATACTTTGTTCGATGTGATATCTTTTATTAAAAAATTACGTTGTTGCCGATATTGACGTAGGAACCTAGTAAACTTGATGCACAATACAGGCCCTTCAGCCCACAATGTCTCGCTGAAAATATCCTTACCTGCGAAATGACCTAGGATTACCCATAGCCCTCTACTTTTCTGAGTTCGATGTACCTGTCCAGGAATATCTTAAAATACCCTATCGTACCCGCCTCCACCAGTGTCGCCGGCCGCCCATTCCAGGAATTCACCATGCTCAGTGTAAAACAATAACATACCCATAACATCTCCTCTATAACTTCTTCTGAGCACCTTAAAACAGTGTTCTCTCGTGCCAGTATTCACAGCCCTGAGAAATTGTCTCTGATTAATGAATGCATCTCATTATCTTATACACCTCTATCAAGTCACCTCTCATACTTCGTCGCTGCAAGGAAGACCGAGTTCCCTCAACCTATTCTCATAAGGGATGCTCCCAAAACCAGGAAATACCCTTCAAAGCCTCCTCTCTACTGTTTCTATGGTTTCCACATTCTGTCTGTAGTGAGGCACTCAGAACTCAGCACCGTACTGCAAGTGGGATTTCGCCAGGGTCCTATATAGCTGCAACATTACGTCTCGGCTCTTAAAGTCATTGCCATGATTGAATGCGGTGTGAATAATTTCTTATCCACAGTCAATCTGCGTAGCATCTTTGAGTGTCCTGTGGACCGACCCCAGAACTCCTCTGATCCTTCACACTGCCAAGACTCTTACCATGAATATTATATTCTACCATTATATTTGACCTAGCAAAATGAACCACCTCACACCTATCTGGATAGAACTCTATCTGCCACTTCTCAGCCCAGTTTTGCATCCTATAAATGTCCTGCTGTAACCTCAGACAACCCTCCACTCTATCCAAAACACTTCCAACCTTTGGGTCATCAACTTTGTGTCCCTCCACTTCCTCATCCAGGTCATTTATAAAAATCGAAAAAAAAAAAAGTAGGGTTAGCAGAACAGATCCCAGAGGCACTCTACTTGTAACTGACCTCCATGAAGAATCAGTCAGTTTTGGGTCCAGAAAGCAAGGTCCCTTTGAATCGCTTGCCTTCGTGTTTTCACAATAAGTATTGCATGGGGTACCTTGTCAAGTTTCACACTGCTCGGTTTTCTGAAGCGATACTGGTCTATGCTTTTCTCGTTGCAGTTTCTATAAATATAGACACTTCAACCTTACAAAATCAACATAGCAACTTTCTAAAAAGGCCGGGCAGTCTATTTCCGACTTCCATATGTCAGTAAATGAGAACTTGTGCTTTATGTCTCATTGACTACACTTTGTTCCCACTGCGTTTAATCACTTCAGATGTATCACCTCTCAATAATGGGAATGCTGTTGTTTCTGGAGCGATCGACCTTTCAATTGAGTCGTGCAAATGAGACGCCTCGCTCTAAACAGTCGGAAGGTCGCTGCCCCTCCAGTCCATTATCGTCCACCTCCTTTAGTGCACCACAGGAGCCCGCACACACTGGAATCCAGCTATCCACTCCCTAAATAATATATACAGTGTGCAGCATCGAAAAAATGGTGGGAAATTTTACACTTGCAGCTAACAATGTTTCTGTTTCCTCCCAAATTCCTCCCTCCCCGCCCCCACACCACCCCCAATTTTCTCTAGTTAATTTAACGGCGATTGTCATCCTATCTCGGGGAAAATGCGGACTGTCCAAATGCATCACCCGTTACCTGGTTGGAATGGCAACAGCGGATCTGATGGTGGTTATCGTTGTCGCTTTATTGGAACAGACCAACTACATCTACCTTTATTCCAGATTCCTGCTCATCACACCTGTATGTGCTCTGACATTTGTCTTTGTAGTTGCAACGATAGAATGTTCTGTGTGGTTTACGGTCAGTTTTACCTTCGATCGTTTCATCGCAATATGTTGTCGATAGCTGCGGGAACGATACTGCACTGAGAGAACAGCAACGGTGGTGATCGCAACCGTGGTTATAGTGAGCTGCGGGAAATGTGCCCCGTTTTACTTCACCGTTGAACCTTCCGTCATTATTGACAACATACCGTGGCGTTGCGTTTTCACAGATGAATACGCTACTTCCCCCCTGTGGAAAGGATACGAATTACTGGATAGTATTTTAACACCGTTGCTGCCAATCGGCTTAATTTTACTGTTCAACGGGTTAACAATAAGACATATCATTGTCGCAAATAAAGTCCGCAGAGGCCTTCGAAGCAGCATTGATAATCAGAAAGATACTGAGGTGGAAAAACGGAGAAAATCTATGATGTTATTGTTTGCGATATCAGCTAATTTTATATTATTTTGGATGCCCTATGTCGCTCGTTCCCTGAAATGGCAACCGCAAAACTATTTTTATCAGGATAAATATTTGAATTCCCCGTTATATATACTACAACAATTTGGGTACATGTTGCAAATGCTCAGTGTGTGCACCAATACTTGTATCTATACACTGACACAGAGGAAATTCAGAAAAGAGCTGAGGAATGGAATCACGTATATATTTACATTTAACGGCCAACTATGTAGATAACGCCCAAGTCAAATTGCAATTTAGCAAAGTTTTCGAATAAAAAAGTTTTAAAACTGAGCACGCTTGGCAAGTATGCTATAGGTTCAAACTATCAGGTACTTGGCCGTTCTTGAATCGAAGAGTCCGCAGATAATTGCACAAATCATCTAGTTAAGTTAGGAAACTGGGCAATGATTGTTACATTGGTTGAATTACTCTGCACTATCTAAGGACTTGACGACCTCAAGGGCAGAAATGAATTCCCGACATTCCCGGGTTCAGATGTTTCAAAATCGACCGATCCATTAAAAAAAGTAAAGGGAATATCCTTGAAACAAATGGAGAATATCATGGTATCACAGCTGCAGAAAGCGAAGAACCCGCGGAGAGAGATTCTATTGATAGACTGTAAATAATCTCAGAAGCAGAAAGGGAGCAAACACTCGTTTGGGAGTATTCTGTACAGACCACACACCCGACTCCCTATCACAAAAACAAACAAAGAAACAAACACTGAGACAGCGAGGAATTGTACGGGAGATAGAATTCAGCCAGGTGAATATTAGCACGATTGGTGCTACCGGCAAGTTACATTTCACTAAACCTCATTCGTACTGTTGCGCGTTAAAAAGTTTAGGCATGACAGAATTTCTCAGTTGCGTCTAGAAAAGAGTCCTGTCACAATAAGCCGGCAGGCGGACAAGACAACCGTCTATCCAAGATCAAGTACTAGAAAATGAAACGTACCAGGTGACAGATCTCTTCGCGGGTCAAATACTTGACATTTAGTATAACCTTACACCGGAATAAAATGAGACAGTATGGATTGTATTTAATTGGTGCTATTAAGTAGGAACTTGGGAGCCGAATTTTGGAAGTACTGTGCTCCATTAAATGCGTCACAGATGATAGTTAATCTAACACTTGTATTGAGGTTCAGTACAGTCTTGACTCATTGAGGCTAGGAACTGGTTGATCAGAGGTACAGAACACATGGTCAAAAAGAAGAAAGCAAGATATTTAAGGTTCAGGAATAAAGGAATAGGAAGGGTTAAGGAAAGTCACAAGTTAGCCAGGAAGGAAGTTAGAAGGCGACAGGAAAAGGCTTTAGTGAGTCGCATTAATGTACCTAGAAAACAGACGGGTGACGAGAGAAGAGGTAAAAGAGATCAGAGATAAATTAGTAAGCATGGGTCTGAAGTGCAAAGAGGCAGTGAATGTCTTTAGTGATGCTTTGCTTCGGTATTCACCAGTGAATCGGGACCTTGATGACACCGGATATGTCGTAAAAAGGCAAATGACCGATGATAACAGTAATACGCTGGAAACTTGTAAAAACATTAAGATAAATCGTTCCCCGATGCTAGAAAGGATATACATTGGAGAAAGTGGGTGAAGATATTCCTGTGTTTTTCGACATGATATTTGCATCTTCATTGGCCACATAATTAGTACCAGAGATTTGAAAGATGGCATTTGTTTTTGTTCAAGAAAAGTAATAGGGGTAGTACTGAGATTTTAAGGCCAGCGAGTCTTCCGTCAGTAATAGGCATGTTATTGGAGATGATTCTTAGGTAGGAAATGTATGTGTATCTGTTTTCAACAGTATTCTGTTTGGAAAATAGGCCGTATGTTATTGTGAGGGCAGGTCGTCCCTTAGGAGCCTGACTGAATTCCTTGAAAAGTGAAAATTATATACAGATGAAGTCAGAACAGGCGATGTGGGATGTATTAACGTCCTCTCTTATTTCAGATCCACATGCCCATATTATTTTTCTCTGAATGGGCAAGTTGACTCTGCAGATTTTTTGTCTTTTTAACAGATATTTCATATGATCTGCAGTGTTACGTTTTTATCCGATAATGATTTTGACATTCCATGCATAATGTGTTTAAATCATATTAATCAACCGTTCTACTTCGATACAAGCTCATGTGCTTCTTATCACTCAATCTTTTATTTAATACGTTTTCTATAATTGACTCACATGCAACATTTCTATGCTCCTCGCATCAATGCTTCGCGTAAGTATGTTGTCTTCCCTTTAAGGTGGACATCTACTCTTCAAGACGCATCAGCACATTATGGAATGCTTGATTGCTTTTTTTAATCAGTCCCGCCGACGTTACCTTCCGGCTGACATTCTAGCCAATCCTCAACTGCGAACTTCCTGTTGAAGTTCATTTACATTCCACACGTCATGCCTTCGCATGAGTAATAATCCAAGTCTTTATCAAAGCTTTTTTATTTCCCTTCATGCCTCCATGACGACGGTACTTTGCACACTGAGGACAATTCCTCATTACTTACATCTCCATCAGAATATTAAAACATAAGTTCTGAGTGTGACATGATGGTTGAGGGTGACCTTCAATTCCCAGTCATTGAGTGGGAGAACCCAGTGACTAATGGATCTGAGAAAAGAGAATTTATTGAGTGATTAAAAGGTCGTTTTTGACCAGGTAGTTAATGCACAAACATGAGTAGAGTCCTGTCTCGATGTGATATACTGAATCAATCCGGCTAGAGTTTTGACTAGAGAAATTGTTGAGCCTTTAGAGATAAGAGACTATAACATTGTGAGCCCAGGATTTTGGAGGGGGATAGAGTATATCAATAAGAACATTGAATTTCGGAAAGGCATTGGTTCAGAAAGGAGACAACGTGTTTTACTAATATGCCAGAGTCAAATGAAGAGGCAACTGAAATTTATGTGAGCATTTGAACGGTTGAACATTTATCTGGACTTACAGACTATTTTTTATTTGAAGGAACCCCGCACGAGGTTAATAATTAAATTACAGAAGTAGGAGTTCAGCGTGAGGAGTGAAATGGGCACAGATTTGCCTCAAAAACAAAATGCAATGTGTCATGGTGAGAAGATATTGAAAATTTGGTTCAGCAGGGATCGGCTGTGGTTCGGTTGCTATTTCTATCTTACATTACAGTTCCGGATAACACACACAGCAAGTAATCTTGTAATGCTCGCCGGTGACACAACATTAGGAGGAATAGGCTGATAATATTTAGACAGTCAATTCAATACAGTTAGACCTGAGCAAAATTCAGAAGGGCAGATAAACGTCAGGAAATCTATGTAAGTAAATGCAAAGTATTGTATATAGGAAGTATGGAATATTAGAGATAAATGTACAATGGGAGTCTTGCGTTAGAAAGTATATTGTATGAAAGAGATTTGGGCGACCTGACTGACGCATCCCTATCAAAATGGACCCAATGCTCCGAAACGATTCGGTAATGCAATATCGGGCTATATAATTTGGTAGGTAACGTTCGGGTCCAGGGACTACCTCCTTAAACTGTAAAATGTGCTTGTGAGGCCATTCCTTGAATACGCTCTACAGTCATGATCTCCATGTTATCTGAGTGATGTAAAAGTACTGGGGACAGTTCAGAATAGGGCGCCTACACTTACTCCATGACTGCAGGCTATCTGCTATGAAGCAAGATAGAAAACATTAATCCGTCTTCATTTAAATAGTGGTAGAATGAGAGGAGACACGGTAGAAGTGATGAAAATCATTAATAGTATAGCTAAGGTGTTTGACAGATGTTGCTTCAAAATTAACCCATTAACAAAGACATGGGTCATCTTTCGAGACTGGTTAAAGGGCGATTTCAGATCGATATCAGGAAGAGTTTCAGATCGAGTTAATACAATCAAATCAGAGGGCATGATGCCCGTCGGAGAAATATGAGGAAATACAGGTATGCGAATTCTATTTACTACGTGCATACGAAGTTGCTTGTCAGGGGAAAGGGATTGGTAAAGGTTTTTGTACAATTTACAAGCATATAGATAGGGTGAAAGAGACACTCAAGCCGTGAAATGCATGTCAGACATTTGTAGATTAACAGGTATATTTGCAATGTCAAAAATATCTGCAGTGACAAAACAGTCCATTGTGCTCGTTGCTCAGTGTGTGGAGTCCTCCTGCCAGTCATAAACGAGTACTGCATCATCGTCATGGCTCCCAATTTACAAATTCCGCTTTGCTCCGTTATTCAATCCCAATCCGCATCAGATGATTACTGACCGGCCGCAAGGTTTCAGAGCGATTAAACGTTAGAATGAGTAATAAGACTTCATTTTCTCAGTGCGCGATACACAATATTACTGTGTGGTGCATTTTAGAAAATCGTATTAACACTGTCTGTCGCCCTGTATCCCCTCTCGTTCCACTGACTACTCTGCATACATCTCTGGTATGCGTCTCCCTGACTGCCACCCTCTCTCTCTCATTCCCTTCATAATAAAGTAACAGAGAGTTGTAGCAAGTTGAAAGCGGAAACTAACATAATAACAAAAAAAAAACATGCTCACTGATGTACGACGTTAAAGTTTGCTGAGTCGCTTTTTTTTCCGGTTTCTCCGATTTCTCCGATTCTGGAATCGTCAACACAACCCCTTCCACCAACACGAGAATAAATGCAAAATATACTCAATTATTTTCTGTAAATTCTGAAGAAAAATCATTAATAACTGTGTAAACTGTCCTTATATGCTATTTTATTTTATTTTAAGAGAGAGAGAGAGAGAGAGAGAGAGAGAGAGAGAGAGAGAGAGAGAGAGAGAGAGAGAGAGAGAGAGAGAGAGAGAGAGAATGTTGAATTATCCTTTCTTATGCTTAGTTTTTCTTGTAGTGCAGATTGTGGTTTTTCCTGGCCCTGATTGGTAGGTTAAGTGTGCCGGTGGAATTTGCAGCAATTTGAATGGGAGGGGATGGTCAATGAGTGCGTGTGAGGGGCGATTAGGGGGAACTCTTTCGGGTTCTAAATGTTTTTACTGCCTCTCATCCTTTTGGTGTAGGCTTCCTTTTCCCTGGATGTCTGCAAAGGACAAGAATATGCTGCTGTATATTGTTCAGCTTCCTGATATTAAATAGAACATTTGATTTACTGACTGTTAAATTTCTTGTTTCCGAAGAAACTAAGGTAAATGTCACGTTTACATAGACACCCCTTAACTCTGACTTCAGTTTCTGACTATGATCCACGTTGGCGCCGATGAAAGTTTTGCCATAGGATTAATTTCCCTTCAATTCTACTCGTTGAATCGTTTCTCCGCATTCATTAATCTAAGTATAAGCACTCGATACAATACATAGACTGTGCAATAGGCCATGAGAACATAAGTCACTTTGTTCAGATGTCACATTTTTTTCTCAATAACAATGGGGATTCCTGATAGAATGGTGCAAATTGTGACAGCGGGCATGAAATGGAAACGAACACTCCAGAAAACGCGACAACTTGGTTTGACTTTCATTTTTCTTGCGCAGTCTCAGAATAATCCTGCAAGGAGGCATTGTCAAAGTACTTGGCTGTTCTCTGAATTTAGTGTGGGTAAATGCTTAAATAACGATGTTTGCACAGGAAGTGAAGGGAGTTAGAAGGTTTCCGTTTGTTCACTGATATCTGCGGGGGAATATTTGTCGGGACCTGAATGCATGGCGAAAATGGGATGAAATTATTCACAAATGCTGTTAGAGAGTAACATGCAGGTTCCCGATAGAGTGAAGAGCAATATTATGGATTGTCTTCTGCCCATAATGTCCAGGGCAGGAGAATTAATATTACTGTAATTCCGGGATCATTTTTTTACGATTTTACTGGACACCAAGATATGCCTAAATTTCACCCTATATACAGAAATATTAAAACAAATGCACAAAATGATCGATAACTTTTAGTCGCGTGAACGCGGCAAATACTGTTTAAGCAGGTGGCATCAGTTTAAATTCAAAACCCCATTAAATATTTCCAATTATTGGCAGAGGATAAAATGCAAACAGTTAAAGGATGTTCTTCAAGGAAGTCAGAATCTGTCTTTCTGCTGCAAGGATTGTCACAGTTCTTGCTGTTGGTAAGTAAAGGAGTATTGAGTTTTTAGTAATCTGTGCCTTCTGTCTCACTTGCCAAGCCCGTGACCTCCTCCTTCGTAGTCGCACGTTGGATGAATATTTCATCATTGACATCTACCAGACCCATCCGGATCCGCTAAGGCCGTTGGCGAGGGTGGGTTTTTTGGGATTTCTATCAGGCCTACTCACGCTGACATACCTTTTCCCTTTACCCAGCTGATAGGATTCACCTGCCACTGGTTCCATTCACATGATCTGCAACCTCCTCAACCACAATTCTCAAACTCCATCCTTGTTCACTCATGGAACAAGTCGGCTTCAACCAGAAGTTTTTGGATTTCACTCGACCTGCATAACGTTTACCTTGTTGCAAATGGCGTCTAATTTCCCTTGCTCCTTGCTTTGTGGTTTCTGCTTTATTCTGCTGTATTATTTTGGATCTGTTATCGAAGTTGCCGTTCTTCGCTGAATCCGCTCTGCTGTTCTGATTTTGGCTGAAGCCTCCTTTGCATTTCCTGACAGATTGAACAGCAAGCGTGTGAAATGTAGAAGATAATTCTCCGATGATATTACAGCCATTCTTGAAATGACGTTAATTATATTCCATGAAATGACATGAAATGTTTACTCTTGATTTGGACAGTAGTGAAGTAAAATTTGTTAGGATATATGCTCCTGTTATTAGGTATATTTTGGAAGAAACACAAAGCGTCTCAGAACAAGAATGAACGAGACAAATCGCAGATATGATCATAATTAACAGAGAGGAAAAAGTCTAATTAAAGAATATGTCTTATTTTGCTCTTACGACCTTTAAAGGAAATAAGAAATTTGTCAATAATCACATTTGTCTTTAATTATTATCTCTAAGAATGGGTAACGAAAACTGCTGCCAGGAACACATAGAGGCGTTGGCAGAAATGTGCTTTGGTGGGTTTAGCAGTCGGCCAGTGGTTTCCCGCCAATATTCATTGGGTCAAGTCACTGAATGCCGAGAGGTATTGTTTCCAGTCTATATTTCCCTGATTTGCTTCGAGTGGCTGATGAGTAGATTGCATGTCATCCTGATAAACTTGTACTTTTACTGACTTCAACACTTCCACGTTGCGTTATTTCATTGCAAGTACATGCAGCTGTTGAATCAGAAAGGAAAAAAAAAGAAATGCATTTACAATATTTTCTTCACAACAAAACCCGTACAGCACACCACAGTTGTACAGATATCTCCAGAGTATGGCACCTGATGCTGCTCACTTGGATGAAAGACGTAGGGTGAGAGGGCAGGTTATATCCAGATGCATCAGTCCTGTGCTTCCTACTGACCTTGTATCTATTGACAAGCAAAATACCCTCATACGAATGTTGCGATTTTGCACAATTGGCCCTCAATAAAAGATCACAGAAGTGCAACTGCCACAAGTGGCCGATATTGGAAATGAAGCACAACTCAGGTAGGGAATCTCTTAATGTTCCAGTACTTCAAGTAAAAAACCTAGGCGATCGGAGGTAGAAACTGCGGTCAAGCGGTTTGTACCATCTGCGCAATCCTTATCTTCCCCCCGCTGGAACTTACCCCGTTAAGACATTCCTATCAATGGACTGTCCAGTTACATTCTGAATGTTGTGAAAGTGTATGCCGCAAACACATCCTCGGGTACCTCTTTCCATACACTTACCCAATTCTTTGCGGCGTGGCCTAGTGGGCAAGGCATCAGACTAGTAACCTGAAGGTCACTGGTTCGAGCCTCAGCTGAGGTAGCGTGTTTGTGTCCTTGAGCAAGGCACTTAACAAAACATTACTCTGTGACGACACCGGTGCCAAGCTGCAGGGGTCCTAGTGCCCTTCCCTCCGACAACATCGGTGGCGTGGAGAGGGGAAGTCTTGCAGCTTGGGCAATTGCCGGTCTCCCATACAACCCTGCCCAAGCCTGCGCCCTGGAAAAAACCTTCCAAGGCACATATCCATGGTCTCATGAGACGAAGTGATGATTATAGAATAGTCCCCCGACTTCCTATTAAATTTCTCACGTCACTTTAAATCAATGTCCATTAGTCAATGATTCTCTACAGTGTTTGCACTGGTAAGTCTATTGAGACAACAGTGTTATTAGTCTGGTCAGTGATGGGCCAGTATTACCAATGTCGTCATTATCATGGTCAGCAATGACATTGTCAGTGTGTGTGCGCTGTAACTGCTCTGGAAAAACAGCAATTAAAATATTCTTCATAACAGCAAACCGCAGGAAAGCTCAGTTGTACAATATCAAGCTCTACCCACCATTGCATGGTAAGTGATTCAACGAGGACACTTCTCGACTCAAACAGCATTGCTTCCAGCCACTGAATACAAGCGGCATATGTTTATGTTTATGCAAATTCCGGTACAGGTTTCCACGGATCCGCATGCAAGGCCAGAATTAAACTTCAACGATAGGTCAATACAATGTTTGTGAGAAGACTTCACCAAATTCCGTTTAGACGTACAAATGAAAATATGTGTCGGAACCTGGGAAATGACAGGAGGAAAAGGCAAAGAGCTGAACAAGAAGGGTCTCCTCCACCTTCTTTCATCTCTTAACTTCTGGAGCTTATGCATATTCATTCAAGTCTCAACATGAGACATCAGAAGAAATCCTATCGGTTGAGTAAAGGTGATGAAAGCTTGGCATTCGGATGTCCCCCGGTAGTTTCCATTAACTGTACTTACTGTACACAAGCTGCACCTACTTGCATCATTGCGGTTACTTATCTGCGAAACCATTAAATATAAGCCTGTAACAAGACTTGCAAATAAATAACACTGAATTTCTTTTAGATTTACGAAAAGAAAAATGTGCGGTGCCCGGAAATATAAACATGACCCAATGTGACTATAGAAAAAAGGTAAATGTTTCCTCTTCTCCGCTGGGTCACAACTGATATGAGTACCAAAATAACAAGAAAAGCGGAGGTTAAATTTCTTTATGTCCCCTGAGCTTTCGGTCACTTGTTAGTACACTGACCGTGCAACTCTCTCCACTGAATGACAAGTTGCACGGAGATTGTCTCCACATCCCATAGCCATCTCCTGTTGTGCAGGGTACTATAAATGTCATCAGTGGTTACACATTAATAATTCTGTCCACACAATAATTCTGTCACATAGCCAACTCCTGTTGTGCAGGGTACTATAAATGTCATCAGTGCTTACACATTAATAATTCTGTCCACATCACATTGCCATCTCCTGTTGTGCAGGGTACTATAAATGTCATCAGTGGTTACACATTAATAATTCTGTCCACATCACATCGCAATCTCCTGTTGTGCACGGTACTATAAATGCCTTTAATGATTGCACATTTGAAGTATTGATTCTGCAGGGTTTTATTTTGTGTTTTTTTTATTTCCAGCAAATGAGCGGGCATTGACAAATAGATAGATAACCAATATGTTCTGATATCCAGCGACGGTCTGATCATTCATTGCACAGTATCATCACTAATAGTGTGGTCCTGTTGAAGAACATTTTTATTTAAAGAAAGATAGTGATATCGTTGAATGGTCATACGTCTTGTTTGCGCTTTGTCCATCGTGAGGTTGGACGAGCAATGAATTTACAAGTATACTTCGAGAGAATTCTAAATAAGCTGCAGCACACTCTGTGTGAGAGATCCTGGGACCTAATGGGATGTGATAATAACGTTGCAGAATTCAGGGACCTGGGCAAACAGAGACATTATCCATGTGGTCGCTGACATGTCAGAGTAAGCACTGATATCTCCGCGTGGGCGGTGATGTTCCTATGGACCTGTGACAATCCTGTTCATGGCAGTAATGGATCCCTTGGAGGGATGGAAATAATCCCTGTTGTCTACTGACAGTCGAGAAAGGGAATCAGATTCTCTGTCTCGTAAATGCAATCCTTATCTATCTATCTATCTATCTATCTATCTATCTATCTATCTATCTATCTATCTATCTATCTATCGATCTCTATCTATCTATCTATCTATCTATCTATCTATCTATCTATCTATCTATCGATCTCTATCTATCTATCTATCTATCTATCTATCTATCTATCTATCTATCTATCTATCTATCTATCTATCTATCTATCTATCTATCTATCTATCTATCTATCTATCTATCTATCTATCTACGCACCCATTTATCTACTTATACGCGTCCATAGTCGATAAACTGAAAGAAGAATTCAAAGATCTATTTCTTTTTTGAAATAGCTGTGGTTACAATTTCTATGGAATATGCAGAATCATAACCAGCAAGCAATGTTTACTTGGAGAGATTTTGAAAATCGTGCAAATAATATCCTGGAAGAATATCAATGGGTTATCTCCTGTCTGATTTGGTTTGTTGTTTTATTTCTAAATCATTTTAATGGTTGTTTACCGATGTTTCCGACCATAGCGTAACTTGTGAAGGACGAGTTTCATAGTGAACTGGGGCAGTTTTACTCGCTCCTCCTCAGAAGTCTTGGTCCAGTGACAGGAAAGAACGTCAAAATTGGAGACTTCGTCTGCTGCGGTGAGAACGATGATGCCTTCTGTGCCTTGTTTTCTCCTTCCCTCTCCATTGAGTGTTGCTGCGCCGCCTTCTTTGGTATTGGATCTCATCAGCCGAGTCCAAGAACATGCTGGCGTAAGAAACTCAGGAGTTCAAGTTGCACGGCTACCCTCACCTGGTTTAGTCCGCCTGTCGAAGCGCCATATCAGAGGTTGCCACTCTGTCGGATGCACACAGTTACTTGGAGACACCCGTAAGACTGGGTGTCAGGAAGGGACTAAAAGAAGAGGAGCCGCCTCTGGGTAGAGTACGACAAGCCCGCCACCAGAAGTGCGAAAGGGTTACTGTTTATAACATTCAAAAATGAAGTGTCCTGAAAATTATGTTTTGGCTCGAAACTTGAGCTGCTAATTAGAGAAAAAGTTATAAATATTCACTTTCACGGCATGGACAATGTCCAGGAAATAAGTATCAAATCTGAGCTCTGACAGAGCACAATGGCATTCTGTTAACGACAGGGAGTGTTTTAAGTGGGTAAAATGAAGAACATGTGTATGTGTTCCTGGAGACCAACGCTTCACTGAGCGGTTACTAATTCAATGCTGCTGGTAGTTGATGATATTTAGCATAATAAGTGTTAATGATTTTTTTTTTTTGGCCAGCACATAACCAACAGTTTCAGGATGAGAATAATTGTATACACCGGAGAGACTCCATCTGCAATTTTGACGCAGAGTTGGCAGAACACCTGTTTCTAGCGTGTAAATATTCCGCTCGACCCGTGTCTTTAGAAATCTCCCATTGAATATCTTGAAAAACTAACCTCACACGCTTGACATTCGGTGCAGTTTCCTGAATTCACATTTACTTCAGGCAATAATCATCGTTAACTTCGTCTCATTTTCTGGAGAATTTACTCTTATGCCCTCCCCCAGCGTCATTGCTGGGGAGAAAAAAATATTCACGTTGTTACCTAACACAGCTCCAGAATTCCTCCTCCGTAACTTCTCCGTCGTCAGAGGGATCTTTAGACAATGCAATTCCGTACACTGCCTCCATCACTTACTGCGGTTTCCGCAGGTATCACGACCCTCCCTTTTTCACTGTCCCTCCCTACTGGTCTCCTTCCTGGCATTTATCATTGTAAGCGTTACAAGTGCCCGACCTGCATCTACATTCAACATGTATGCCTCGCTCATTCAATATTAGTGAGACCCAATATAGATTATGATAAAGCACAGTGGAACATATTCACTTCGAATTCACCCTTTAAAATCCATGCTTTTTGAATTAGCGAATTGACGTGTGATCATTCCTCGGTGTTTCTATCCAGATAGATCTACGGCCGGTCTATAAGAAAGGAGCCGAGTGAATACCAGGTAGATTGGCAAAATTAGTTTCAAAATGCCTTGTAACAGGATAGATAGCTTCACATTGGAGACTGGCTCTGTGACTCGCCTCTTAAAATATCCTACTTTTTATCCACAGATGACACGGAACATGCGTATGAACCTCCAAAAAGTCAATGGAAATGTTGATGTCATCCAGCGAAGCAACCTGCTTCATCACATTTCATCTGCAGTGTGTACCGGGTTCTGTGTTCGTCCAGGCAGCAACTCCAGCCTCTGAGCATTGACCACAGTTGCAGGGGAACTCGCCATTTGAGAGTCCCCGTGCGCGTCAGAATCTTGCTTTGCCGAGAAATATATCTTGTTCTATTTCTGTTCTGTCCCACCTCCTCCCATTCGGTACTTGAAAGGCTGCAACCCTAAAAGGCATTGTCATTGGAGCAATTAGAGGCTGAAAATAAATGATGCCTTGGTAACTAAAACAAATATCGCAGTAGTTAACACATCCAGTACGAGCGTTGATGTATTGATCAGTAAACCGGATGTATTGATTAATGGTGCAGCAGACAGTATAATGGCGGATTAGGAATTGAAATGAATTGCTGTAGCAACAAGTGTCAACTGTTTCTAAGTAACTGATAGAAAGCAATTTACAAGAAAAGGTGAATCACACGGAGGGACTAGCGCAGTCAGCCTCACAAATCATACTCAAAGAGTGAAAGGGAAAAAATTGTTTTATCATCGCTGAGATACTCTAAAAGAAGCCGAGGAACACGGATCACTAAGATTTCACAATTGATACAGATTGGTGAGTCAGGCCATAGTGATGATAACTGACCCGCCCACCGCACATCTATACCATTTCCACGATGTCATCCTCCAGTGGGCCCTGGGCCGCACATCGGTACCAGTTTCACGATGGATACAGATGTGAGACTTTCTACAGGTAACTCAGGCTTATATATTGATCCGAGTTCCGCACTGGATGCAGAATGGTGAGACTTTATTTTTCCACTAGGTCGAGGGCCGCTCATCGCTACGAGTTCTGCATTAGGGACAAAGTAGTTTATACTTCAAGAGCAGAAGGAAATGAGCTTGAAATGTGAGTTTGAACACATTCTCTGTTCTGCACATACTTAGATTGGAAACGAATTGGAAGATGAGAGGACACTGAATGGGGAAATGGGACAGAGATATTCATGAGGTCACAGATTATTACTACAGAGAAATAGGCTCTTCTGTCCATGTAGGTCATCCCTCTGTGACTTTCCGCCCTATCACATTTACCTGCACACTCCGCCCCTCTCTCAGGTACCTACATAACCTTCACTGTAATAATACAATTGAATCCGCATCCACCGTTTCCGCCTTCAGTTCCTTCCACGCTCGTTCGACCCTGTGAGTGAAATAAGCTTTGCCACATACAGCTTTTGCATATTTCAACTTTCTCCCCAAGCTTATGAACTCTAGTTGTAGATTCACTTAAATAACACAACAAAGAACATGGAGATCAACAGCATATTACAGGCCCTTCGGTCCACCATGTTGTGCCGACCATGTAGCCTACTCTAAACTCTCCCTGGACTTCCCCTAGCCCATAGCCCTCTAATTCTCTCAGATCCATGTACCTCTCGAAAAGGTGTTAAAAATAACCTATTGCATCCGTTTTCATCAAGCATCAGAGCATTCCAGGCACAAAACCACTCGCTGTGTGAAAAACATACCCCTGGTATATATTCTGCACCTATTTCCAAGCACCTTAAAACTATACCCTGTTGTGCTGGCCATTTCAGCCCTAAGAAAAAAAAAAAGAACCTCTGACTGTCCACACGATCAATGGCACTCATCACCTCATACATCTCTATCAGGTCACCTCACATCCCCCGTCTCTACAGGGTGAAAAACCCAAGTACACTCAACCTGTTCTCCTAAGTTACGCCCTCCAATCCCGGAACCATCCTTGTCAACTGCCTCTGCACTCTGTCTCTAGTATCACGCACCCTCTATGGTGTCTATATTATCGACCCTGGATGGGGGAAATCTGATTGAATTCACCCTGTTCATTTCCCAACCCTTCCTTTCGAATTATCACTGCACTCTTTGAAGCTTATTGATATATCAATGCTGCAAATAAGTGGTCCGAATAGTGGTTCTCTCTATGGCCTCATCGACGTGCTGTATAGTTTCACCCCATTCGTGTCTGTATTATAGTTCATCGGCCATTGTTCAGCCCATTTCCCAGCCAGTCAACATGAAGCTACAAGCCTGGATAAGAGTTCCTGGATGGAACAACGTCCCCAACTTAGGAGAAGTCCGCAATTCTTCTGATTCAGATTTTACATCAACATCTAAATCATTAAAATACATAATAAATAACAAAAGCCTAACCCCAATCCCTGCTCTACACTGTCAGAGTCATCGAATCAACCATCGACTCTCTGCCAATCCAGACAAGAACGTCCACAAGCTGTAGCTAAAGTCGGGTGAGCACGTTTCTTTTCGGTCTCGATCTCAGTTATATCCTCAGAAGAACATATGTACAATGTGTTTCATTGCGATACATTTCATCTGCTGATACTGTGACTTTCCTCATTCAAATGACTCGAAAGGACTAGAACAAGCGACAGCAAAAAAATGATCCAATCATCGCCCTCAATAAATTGTACCCCATTTCACCTGCCGAGCCCATGTTCCGGCCGTAATGTCAGAAGCGAATATGCTCCGCTGACTGCGAATAAAAAAAAACAAATCTGTTTGAAGTTGATTAGCCATGTTGATTGTTCAGGATGATTTTCTATGTTAGAAACTACACTGAATAGAAAAGGTCCCATTTCAGCAGCTGAAGCCAGGTGTCTTGGAAATTACATAGGCAACGTTCATATCATCTTTTGTTTAATAGATTATAATTTGTAACATCCCTTGGGGACACGAATTCATGGCACGGTGACAGAGTGAAAAAAACACGTTCATGTATGTATTTGTTTAGTTGGCTGTCCCTAATGCGAGTGATGTGATAACCGCACTAATTGCTCAGGGGAATTACTCTGAATTGCATATAACTCTATAAAACCTGCCACCAGCCCACATGATCAGTTGGAGCGTTCCACACAACTGAACGCTGCGTCATACATAATATGGGTTATCCAACGATTTACTACATCGCGGGTGTTTTCTATCCAACAGTTGTAGCGATCGGTATCCCTGGTAAGATACTGGAGCTGGTCACTCTATGTACGGTGCTGTCGTCATCTCGCTTTTGTTCCGCTGCAGTGTTTGGGCTTTTACTGAGCACAGATGCTACCTTCGTCTGAAATTTGTTTCCAAAATTGATGATTCAAGCATCTGATAGTTTTGCTATTCAGCCTCCATATTGTTTCTATGTGTTGCAATTTTTTTTTCGTTTCTCAATTACTTTGGTGCCGATATTGCCATGAATCGACTATTTCACCTTGCTCAGCTCTCTGATCTGACAGTGGTCGCTTTTCCAGATGAAATGCTTTTTTTCAACTGACCGGCCAGTCGAATATCGACAATCAGATCTGTTCTTCCATAAAACGTTAAATTATAACTTATGCAATAAATCTCATGGTTTGACTACAAATAAATCGTTCAGCTATTTCACTTCAAATAACGGAAATGTTGTTGTTTATGGAGCGATCCACCTTCACAGGTCCGTGATTCGGAACGTGAGTCTGCTGTTCACTTTTTTTTAAAAAAAGCCCTAAAGAGCATTATAAAAATGATCGACATTCACAGTAATTCTGTGTTGAATTTCTCTTTTTCTGTCTGCAAATTTCTTGCAGTTAATTTAACGGCGATTGTGATCCTATCTCGGGGAAAGTGCGGACTCACCAAATGCGTCACCCGTTACCTGGTTGGAATGGCAACAGCGGATCTGATGGCGGTTATAGTTTTCGCTTTAATGGATCAGACCAACAATATCTACATTTATTCCAGATACCTGCTCATCACTCCTGTATGCGCTCTGATACTTGAATTATTTGTTATCACGAGAGACTGTTCTGTTTGGTTTACGGTCAGTTTTACCTTCGATCGTTTCATCGCAATATGTTGTCGAAAGCTCGGGGAGCGATACTGCACTGAGAGAACAGCAACTGTGGTTATGGTGACGGTGGTTATAGTGAGCTGCGGGAGAAGTGTCCCGTTTTACTTTGCTCTTGAACCTTACGTCATCATTGACAACGTGCCATGGCGTTGCGCCTTCTCACATGAATACGCTACTTTACCCGTGTGGAAAGGAGTCGAATTACTGGATAGCATTTTAACACCGTTGCTACCAATTGGCTTAATTCTTGTCTTCAATGGGTTAACAGTAAGACATATAATTGCGGCAAACAGAGTCCGCAGAGGGCTTCGGAGAAGCAGCGATAAAGAGAAAGATACCGAGGTTGAAAACCGCAGAAAATCGATGATTTTATTGTTTGCAATTTCAGCTAATTTCATATTGTTTTGGATGCCCTATATAGCTCATTCCCTGAAATGGCAAGTGGAAAATTACTTTTACCAGGACAGATATTTCAATTCCCCGGTATATATACTACAGCAATGTGGTTCAATGTTTCAAATTCTAAGTATGTGCACCAATACTTGTATCTATACACTGACACAGAGAAAATTCAGACAAGAGCTGATGAATGGAATGAAGTATGTGTTTACGTTAAATGGCTATCTGTGCAGATAACGTCCAATCCAATTACAATTCAGCAGAGTTTTTGAATCAAACAGTTTTAAAATCAGTTTTAAAAATCTATAGGCTTGTCAAATATAAGTTCAAACAATCATGTGTCTGTTCATCCTGAAATCAATAAATTCCGAACTATCGCAGAGATTTGACTCTAATGTGGGAAACGTTACCGCAGCATAAAAGCCAGGATCAACAGACTCCGGAACAGCTTTATCCACCAGGCCATCAAACTGATTAACTCAAGTTGATTTGAGTATTTTTCTATGTTACATTGCCTGTTCTATTTATCAGTACTTATTGTAGATTACTAGGATGACACATTGCACATTTAGACGGAGACGTAACCTACAGATTTTTATTCCCCGTGTATGTGAAAGTTGTAAGAAATAAATGTCAATTCAATCATAAGGGCAGGGATGATTTCCGGACTTTCCGGCGTTCAGATGTTTCAAAATGCTCAGAATCGGGTAAAAGAGAGTAAAGGGAAAGTCTTTTAAGCACATGGAAATTGTGATATTATCACAGCTGCGGAAAGGAGGGAAACTGTGCCGGGATTGTCTATCAATAGACAGTGAGTAGAATTCAGAAGTAAAAGGGAACAAACACTCGTCTGAGAACTCCCATTACCGAAACGAAAACAACACACAGTCAGAGTGACAAACCGGAAGATAGATTTTGCACAGGTGCTTATACGTTATTAACACGGCTGTCGTCACAGGCAACTTAAAATTCACTGATTTTCGTCGTCAATTCCTCTGTTTAAAATGTTCAAATGTGACAGGAGTTCTCAGTTGTGTAAAAGAAGTATACCTGGCCGAAGTAGCGGGCAGGCGGACTACTGAACAGTTAATCCTGTGCTAATACTAGAGAGTGAAATGGGTCAGGTGTCTGAACTCTACGCGTGTCGGCATTTCAGAACGATAGAGCACAGCTATTCGACATACCTTACACTGGCATAGGAGCAGACAATTTGGAATGCACTTTATTGATACTATTCTGTAGGCACGTGGGAGCCGAATAAGAGAAGTGATTTGATCCTTCAAATGCACAAGGGAAATATGGAGATTGTTAATGGAGCCATTGATTGGGGTTCATCATTGGCTTGTTCCATTGATGCGGGGATCGGATGGCTCCGTAAATTAAACCTGGTTGATAAGCGATATTGAACACCTCTTCAAATTGAATAAAGAAATGTACTCAAGGTTTTTGAAGAAATAATCAGGCAGCGCTATGGATAGCCACAATGTAGACAGAGGGATTTAACAATAGACTTAGAAGAATTAAAAGGGAGCATGAGAAGGCATGGGTGACCCGCATTAAGGTAGGTGAAAAACATGTGAATGACGACAGACAGAGTGGGAGATATAAGATATAAAGGAGGAAACATGACTCTGGAGTGCAAGGAGGCAGTGAAAGTCCTTTATAATTTTCTGCTTCGCTATTCACCAGTGAATACAGCGGAAAAATGCAGGCGTTAAAACTTACGAGCTGGAAAGTGGAAATACATGAATATCATCCAGTTCCCTGTGATAAAAGGTATGCAATACAGGTAATTACAGAAAGCAAGCGGAGATATAGCTGGGCTTTTGGTCATGACATTTGCGTCATCACTGGCTACGGAAGTAGTACTGGAGGACTGGTGAAAGGAAAATGTTATTTCTTTGTTCAAGACATGTAACAGGGATAGCGTTGAGAATGGCAGGCCAGTGAGTTTTGGGTAGGTACTAGGCAGGTATTGGAGAGGCTTCTGAGAGACGGAACTTACGGAGAACCGTATTCTGTTTGGTGATAGTCAGTTGGTTTTCCTTACAACTATATAAAAATTACTGCACGGAAACAGGTAATCTCGGCCCTTCTAATGTAACCCCACTTTTTAAAAAAGGAGAGAGAGAGAAACCGGTGAATTATAGACCGGTTAGCCTGACATCGGTGGTGGGGAAAATGCTAGAGTCAGATATCAAATTAGGAAAAGGGGAGGTGCAACGAGACTTGGGTGTCATTGTACAACGGTCATTGAAATTGGGCATGCAGGTATTGGTGTATTGGCATTCATAGCAAGAGGATTCGAGTTCAGGAGCAGGGAGGTTCTATTGCATTTGTACAAGGCCTTGGTGAGAACACACCTGGAGTATTGTGTGCAGTTTTGGTCCCCTAATCTGAGGAAAGACATTCTTGCCATAGAGGGAGTACAACGAAGGTTCATGAGGTTGATTCCTGGGATGGCAGGACTTTCATAAGAAGAAAAACTGGATCGACTGGGCTTATACTCGCTGGAATTTAGAAGATTGAGGGGGATCTTATTGAAACATATAAAACTCTAACGGGTTTGGAAATGCTAGATGGAGAAAGATTGTTCCCGATGTTGGAGAAGTCCAGAACGAGGGGTCACAGTTTAAGGATAAAGTGGAAGTCTTTTAGGACCGAGATGAGGAGAAACTTCTTCACACAGACAGTGCTGAATCTGTGGAGTTCTCTGCCACAGGAAACAGTTGAGGACAGTTCATTGGCTATATTTAAGAGGGAATTAGATATGGCCCTTGTCGCTAAACCGTTCCGGGGGTATGGAGAGAAGGCAGGTACAGGGTTCTGAGTTGGATGTTCAGCCATAATCATACTGAATGGCGGTGCAGGCTCGAAGGGCGGAAAAGCCTAACCCTCCACCTATTTTCTATGTTTCTATGTTTTTAGTCCGTGCCGAACGCTTACTCCCACCTAGTCCCTCTGACCCGCATTGAGCCAATAACCCACGATTAGAGTATTGTCCATATACCTATCCAATCTCGCTTTAAATGACAATACCGACTCTGCCTCTACCACTTCTACCGGAAGCTAATTCCACACAGCTACCACTCTCTGGTAAAGAAAAACGCTCTCATGTTACCCTTAAACATTGGCCCCCTAACTCTCAACTCATGTCCTCTTTTTTGAACCTTCCCTACTCTCAATGGAAAAAAGCCTATCCACGTTAACTCTGTCTATCGCCCTGACAATTTTAAATACCTCTTTCAAGTCCCCCGTCAACCTTTTACGCTCCAAAGAATAAACAACTAACTTGTTCAATCTTTCCCTGTAACTTAGGAGCTGAAACCTAGGTAATATTCTAGTAAATCTTCTCTGTACTCTCTATTTTGTTGACATCTTTCCTATAATTAGGTGACCAGAACTATACACA
This sequence comes from Hypanus sabinus, assembly GCF_030144855.1. NCBI lineage: Eukaryota > Metazoa > Chordata > Chondrichthyes > Myliobatiformes > Dasyatidae > Hypanus > Hypanus sabinus. The sequence goes on along the minus strand of NW_026781846.1, from coordinate 247,288 downwards.
ATACTCCAAATTCGGCCTTACCAATGCCTTGTACAATTTTATCATTACATCCCTACTCCTATACTCAAAGCTCTGATTTATATAGGCCAACATACCAAAAGCATTCTTCACCAACCTATCTGTCCCTCATGAGCTAAAATAAATTCCATGAAAAAATGGCAGATGAGGCGGAAGAGTCGATTTGGGGTATATTATTTGTGTGAGCTATTAGATTGCGTTCCCTATGGTGCACACCTTCAGAAAGTAAGATGGACTGGGATCGAGTGAAACCTGGCTGTATAGCTTCAGATCTGGGTAAGCAAGGAAGGCCGATGAGATAATGAATAGAGTGTCTCTGCCTGGAGGACGGTGATGTTTCTCAAGGTAGGTATAATCTTTAGTACACTTTAAAACTATATCTAGATTCTGCTCTCACAGTGTTCTGAGTGACCCGAGTTTGTCCATTCTGCAGGACTTGGATATTTCATTGAGGTAGGGCTGATTGTAAAAGCGAACGACTAAATTCGGACTGAAACTACACGCTACCTAAACTGAAATCATGTTTACGTACTAAAGGCAGATAGTACTGTTGCATCCGAACATGCTATTTTCCCAGGGAAACCCTTCAACACATGATTAGCATTTGAAAACATTCCCCAGCATCCTTTGTTGCTTTCCAAATGAACCAGTCTCCCAGAATGCGAACTTCAGATTTCCAATTCCAGTAAACACGAATTTGTTTTATATCAATTTACCTTTGAACAGTGGCTTTATCTTACCCGGAATAGATACACTCACATCTCAATCTATTTAACGTTGTTTTTACATGGCCAGTGTGGAATCTATGTCTCCCTCTGAACTCAAAACCAGATCAAACAACCACAAGAACGCACACTGAATACACAGGTATTGCAAAACAATAATCTAAGCTCCAACGTTTCTTCCTTCAAACCTCTGTCGCTGGTAACTGCCGTATGTAGAATAAGCAGTTAAAACCTAGAGCGAAAGTACTTACCAAACATTCTGAAGAACAATGGGAACCCAGAAGTGTGTGATTGCGGCCCCCGTACACTACGACTTTATACAATTCCTGAAAAGGAAGCATTCCCTGATATTCAAATCCTCCTGCAAATTTATTTCAGCTAATAAAGCGGACATTTGGAGACAGTGAGATCCTCTTTTAAAAGAAATGATTAATTCAAACATCGTTTCAATACAATATTAACAATCACACGATTGCCTTCCGTTCATTCACTCACGCATTACCTCTGTTTCCCTTTCAACTGAACTCACAAATGTCCAGTCGTTGTGCAGTATTTTACATTCTCAATTCGGATTAGTCCTCTATCATTGTATTTTTGGAAAAGCCAAATGTTACGAATGTAATTCTGAGGCTTTATAAAACTGCTATGAGTTGTGATTTTTTGAAGTGTTCACACAGGAACAGAGTACAACCAATTTCTTTTCTTCTGCCGTACCTGGACATTACGCTGCTCTCTGGTGATCAGTTGCCTATCACAACTCACCATGATTATCCGCGGGCAGTATTGTCCGAATATCCTGATCGATATTTCTCAGATGATAAGGTACCAAGTATGCCATATGCAATGTCATATTCTTCATTCAGACTCCTGTCCCTGTTTTATTCCATTGCGAATTTATCTCTGGTCGCAAATGGGGAAGGGAGACGGAGCAGTCACAAGAGAACTGGGTTCTTTGCTTTTTGCTGGCAGGAGATGTCTGGAAATAGTCTGAGATATTTCATCGTCATAATGACACGGATCTACGTCTCCACGTCCACCAACAACTTCCTGTTTCAAATCCTGACCCTGTTTATTATTTCTCTGTGAATGGGGATATTAGACCAGCAATTTTCCTTTCGGCTGCAGACACTTAATTTGATCTCCAGTGTTACATACAAACATAGAAACATAGAAAACCTACAGCACGATAAAGTTGTGCCGAACATGTCCCTACATTAGTAATTTTTCGGCTTACCCATATCCCTCTGTCTTACTAAGCACCATGTTCTTATTTAAAAGTCTCTTAAAAGACCGTATCGTATACGCCTCTATCACCGTTGAATGGCAGTCCAATGCACGCATTACCCACACTCTAAGTAAAAAACGTACCCTTGATATCTGCTCTATACCTACTCACCAGCATCTTAAACCTTTGTCCTCCAGTGGCAGCAATTTCCGCCTTGGGAAAAAGCCTCTGAATGCCCACACGATCAGTGCCTTTTGTCATCTTATTCACGACTATCAGGTTGCCCTCATCTTCCGTCTATCCAAGGAGAAAAGGCAGAGTTCAATCGACCAGTTTTCTTAAGGCATGCCCCCAATCCGAGCAACACCCCTGTAAATCTCCTCTGCACACCTTCTATGTTTTCTACAGTCTCCCTGTAGTGAGGCGACCAGAACTGTGCACTGTACTCCAAGTGGAGACTGATCAGGGTCCTATATAGATCCAACATTACCTCTCGGCTCAAACTCAATTCCACGATTAGTAAAGGCCAATGCACCAAACGCCATCTTAACCACAGCGTCAAAGAGCGCAGCTGCTTTGAGCGTCCTATGGACTCGGACAGCGAGATCGCTCTAATCCTCCACACTGCAAAAAGTGTTACTATTAATACCATCATATTCTGCTATCATATTTGACCTACCAAAATGAAGCACTTCACACTTATCTGTATTGAACTCCATCTGCCACTTCTCAGCCCAGTTTTGCAACCTATCAACGTTTCGCTGCAAACTCTGACCGACTTCCACACTATCCGCATCACCTTCATTTGTGTCATCAGAAAAATTACTAAACCATCCCTCCACTTCCTCATCAAGGTCATTTATAAAAATCACGAAGGGTCCCAGAACATATCCCTGAAGCGCTCCAATGGTAACCGACCACCTTGCAGAATATGATCCCTCTACAACGACTCATTGTATTCTATGGTCAAGCCAGTTCTGGATCCACAAATCAATGTCCCCTTGGATCCCAAGCCTCCTCGCTTTCGCAATCAACCTTGCATGGGATACCTTATCAAATGCCTTGCTGAAATCCATCTACACTACATCTATTCTTCCTTCATCAGTCTGTTAACTCACATTCTCAAAAAATTCAATCTGCCTCTTAAGGCACGACCTGCCTTTGACAAAGCCATGATGACTATACTTCATCATATTATACCTCCCCAAATGTTCACAAATCCTGCCTCTCAGGATCTTCTCCATCATCTTACCAGCCACTGAGGTAAGACGCACAGTTCTACAGTTCCCTGGGCTATCTCTACACCCTTTCTTGTATGAAAGAACAACATCCACAGCCCTCCAATCCTCCGGAAATTCTCCCTTGGCCATTGATGATTCAAAGATTATCGCCGGAGGCTCAGAATTCTGCTTCCTCGCTTCCCACAGTAGCCTGGGGTACATCTCATCCGGTGCCGGCGACTTATCTAACTTGACGCTTTCCAAAACTTCCAGCGCAGCCTCTTTCTTAATATCTACATGCTCAGGCATTTCAGTCTGCTGCAAGTCATCACTACATTCACCAAGTTCCTTTTCCATAGAGAATACGGAAGTAAAGTATCTATTAAGTACCTCTGCTATTTCCTCGGGTTTCATACACACTTTCCCACTGTCACACTTGATGCGTCCTATACTTTCACGTCTTAACTTCTTGCTCTTCTCATAGTTGTAGAATACTATGGAGTTTTCCTCATTCCTATCCGCCAAGATCTACTCATTGCCACTCATGGATCTCATAATTTCCTTCTTAAGCTCCTTCCTATTAGCCTTATAATATTCTAGATCTGTAACATTACCTCGCTCCCTGAACATTTTGTAAGGTTTTGTTTTCTTCTTGACTAGATTTATTACAGCCTTTGTACACCACGGTACCTGTACCCTATCATAACTTCTCTGTCTCAGTTGAATGTGGCTGTACAAAACTCCACACAAATATTACCTGAAGTTTGGCACGTTTCTTCCGTACTTTCCCCTGAGAACATCTTTTTTCCAATTTAAGCCTCCTGGCTGATCGCCTCATAATCCTTCTTACTCCAATTAAGCACTTTTCAAACATGTCTATTCTGATTTCTCTCCGATGCTACTGTAAAGGAGCTAGAATTATGATCACTATGTCCAAAATGTTCTCCCACTGAGACATCTGACACCTGACCATGTTAATTTCCGAATACCAAATCAAGTACAGCCTCTCCTCCTGAAGTCTTATCTACATATTGTGTTCAGAAATGTTCCTGAACACACCTAACAAACGCCCCCCTTCTAAACCCTTTGCTCTAGGGAGATTCCATTTAATATTTGGGAAATTAAAATCTCCCATTACGACAACTCTGTCATTATTATTCCTTTCCAGGATCTGTTTCCCTATCTGCTCCTGTTACCATTGGACAGACTGTAAAAAAAAAACACCAGGCAAAGTCATTGATCATTTCCTGTTCCTAACCTGCACCCACGGAGGCTCCATAGAGATTTTCATTTTTCTAATTTTAAAAATCTTTTTATTAACTTTTATCACTAAAAGTGATAGTAGACTTCAACAAGTTGATATATATATAAAATCAATAAAGCTGAAGAAAAAAAAGTTTATCAAAAAGAATAATATATGATACTGAATAAAAGCTTATTTTATAAAGAAAAGGAGGAAAACAAAGAGAACACCAACAAGAGAAGGAAGAAGAAAAAAGAAAAAAAAGAAAAAAATCAACTCCCTGAGCAATACGTCTTCCCATCATCTATATATTAAAATAAGAAAAATCATCAACCGTCAATTCACATTAATATAAAATAAAAATGGAAGTAAACCATATAAACTAATTCAAATGAAATGATAATATTTGGCAACGCAGCCCCATCATCTGTCAAAATGGAATCGAGGATTAAAAGTTCTACTGCTAATTTCTCTCCACATAACATTACTTGAGAAAACCATTGAATTAATGTAGGGATAGAGGTATCTTCCATAATATCAATAAAATAGCCCTTCTTGCCAGAAATGTAACAATTCCAATTACATGTTGGCCTGATAATGCAATATCCTGAATATGATTCAAAACTCTTTCAAGTATAACAGTCAATGTATTAGGTCGTAAATTAATTTTCAGAGCTTTTGCAATTGTAGAAAATTAAGATTTCTAAAAAGATTTTAATCATTAACATGACGAGAACATATGTGACAAAGTGGCTACTTCAGTTTTATACCTATCACAATAATTGTCTATGTAAGGAAACATTTTGGATAGTCTCTCGTTTGTTAACTAATAACGGTGAACAATTTTGAATCGAATTAAACAGTGACTGCCATGTATCGAAGAAGAATTCACCTTTGTTAGAACTCGCAACCAATCTTCATTAACAAAGTTTCTCTCTCCCAATCCTGTTTAATCTTTAATGAGAGTTTATCTTCTTGTAGCAAAAATAAATATTAAATTCTACAAATGCATCCTCTTACTAAAGGACTCATGTTCTAAATAGTATCCAACAAATCATATTATTGCATATATGGAAACAGATTAGTACTTCTGTAAAATACGTCTAACCTGAAGATATTGCAAAACGTGTTTATGAGAGAGAGAATATCTCTAATTAACTGTTCCAAAGACATCAATCAACCATCACAAAATTAATCTGCAAAAAAAAAGCAGATCCCCTCATTGCTCAATAAGAAAAAAAATGGGATCCTTTATTGAAGGTTTGAATTTTTTTAAAATCAAAATAAAAAGCTAGAAAATTTAAATTATTTAACATTTTTAAAAAATTGCGAAACTGAAACCAAATCCCTGAGGACCGTTCAGTAACAGGGTAGAGATTTAAATTTGGAATTTTAGAGAGTTATAAAGGTAATAGACCTCTTAATAATGAGGTTAAATGTTTTGTAGCTTTTAGTTCCAAATCAATCTAAGCTGGGTTTAAGCTCTGATCGAGCCAATATAGCCAAAAACATAATTGTAGAATATTAACAGCCCAACAATACAAACTTAAATTAGGAAGTGGAAGTACACCATCTTTTTTTAGATTTTTGTAAATTATATTTATTATTTATTGGTCTTTCATTGCTCCAAAGAAAGGACGAAATAATAGAGTCTATTTGATTTGTTTAGTTAAAAAGTTAGCTATATTTTGACAAATATATAAAAATCTAGATAAAATCATCATTTTCAAGGCATGGATACGACCTATTAAAGAAAGTGCAAGTCCGTTCCATCAAGAAAATAATTGTTTCATAGAGTTCATTAAAGGAACTGCATTAGCTTTATAATGATCTTTATATTTTTTAACCATTTTAATAAAAAAATATTTAAAATAATTAATAATTCTAAATGGAATATCGTTGTATATAAAAACAGGAGCTTTTAATGGAAACAAATCACTTTTATGTAAGTTAAGTTTATATCCTGAAAATTTTCCAGGATCATTTAGTATTTCCAAAAGATTAGGAATAGATTCTTCAGGGTCTGAAATATAAACCAAACTATCATCTGCGTAAAGAGAAATCTTATGTACGCTTCCATTTATAGGGATACATGGACATTTTTAGCTTCACGGAGTATTATAGCAAAGGCTCCGCTACAAGATTAAATATTAATGGGCTTAATGTACATCCTTGTCTAGAACCTCGTGAAATTAAAGAAAAGGGGACATAAAATTATTAGTAATAACAGTAGCAATATGATTCTTATATATCAGTTTAATCCACCTATTGACATTATTATCAAAGCCATTTTTTTTCTAATAACTTAAACAGATGTGCCGAGTCAACTCTATCAAATGCCTTTTCTGCGTTCAGAGAAATGACACATTGGAGTATCTTAGGTAGTGACGAATATATAATGTCCATCAATTCCGAACATCAGAGAATCGGTAACGGCCTTTAATAAAGCCTGTTTGATCTATAGAGATTATTTTTACTAAACATTTTCCAAATGGCCTGCTATTATCTTAGAAAAAAATTTAGCGTCCGCATCTAAAGACGAAATATGTCTATATGATGACTATTCAGTAGGATCTTTATCTTTCTTAAGGATTAAGGAAACAGATGATTCATAAAAAAAGGAGGTAAACTACCCTTCTCAAAAGATTCATGAAATATTTCTGTGTTGTCTTTATGACAGTTATTTAGGTTATAATATTTTCGCTTAGTAATTCATTTGTTAGTATTTTCTAGTTAGAATTAGAAGTGTTTAAAGTATATTCATTGCCTGTAAAATACATCGGCATGCGATGACATCACATCCGGTTTCGCCGCGTCCTGTGGGAAAATACCGGTTTGAGATCAACGCGAGGGTGGGGTCTCACCACGAGGCAGACCCGAGAAGAAGTTGTTTTGCAAGCATTAGAAATCACAGTGAGAGCAACGCTGTAAGTTAATAGATAATCGATATATTTAACTAAGATGTTAACGCCGATCCCGTTAAAAGTAACGACGGTCGATAATGTTTATGTTTTTGTTAGTTAAAGAGTTGCGGATAGTTTGCATTGAAGTATATTTAAAGTAGTCAATGGCGTAGGTAAACTCTGCCTGTATACTGCCCCTTAATGTAATGTAGTTATAGTCACTTTTACAAGTATTTACAATGGAAATGTGATATTAAGAAAGGAACAAATACTGTATCAATCTTGTATTGTTTTATCAACAGCGTTCACCATATGTTAATGTGAAGAGTGAACAGTAAATGGTTAATCTTACTGCGACCTTGCTTCATTGACTGTGGTTTATCTCTGCGTTTAATTCGGCGTTATCAGTTACACCGGAACGAGAACGCTACAACTTCCAAAAGATGTTGAGAAAATATTTTCTCAATTATTTTGTAAAATCACATGGAATAACCATCAAGTCCAGGAGCTTTACCTTATTGCATTGACAACAATACATTCTGAATTTCATGCTCAGCAATTGGAGCATCAAACATCTTTTGATCTTCAGCAGTAATTTGAGGAAATTTAATCTTATTTTAAAAAGCCTTCATGTTGGAGGAATCTGAAGGGAAGTGAGATTTTTCAAGATCAGAATAAAAATCCTGAAAGATATTATTAATGTCTTCATGTTTACTTAATATTTTTCCATTATCGTTACGAATCTTTATATCTTCTCTTTTAGTTCTAGCTACCCTTAATTGGGAAGCTAAGAGTCTATTAGTTTTATCCCCAAAAATATAAAACTGACTTTTTAATTTAAGCAAACATCCTTCAATAGGATAAGTTAATAATAAACTATATTGTGATTGAAATTCCACTCTTAAACAAATCAACATTTGGAGAGGTTGCACTGATGTTATCTAATTATTTATTTTTTTTTTTGAAATTTTACCTAAATCCTTTCTTATCTGCTTCTTCAGTTTAACTGTATACGAAATGATCTGACCACGTAAATAAGCTTTTAATTTATCCCAAATTATTAACTTTGAGACGTTTTCTGTTAAAAAGAGAAACATAACTCAATATACTCAACAAATTCTGAACTTTGCAGCAAGTGTTCTGTAATACACCAAACTGGTCTTGTAGATGCAACATCTTTCAGCTCAAATATTCGGTTTAAGGGAGCGTAATCAGAGATAACAATTCCATCATATTCACATTTCTTAACATTAAATAGAGGTGGAGGGTCGTCTATAAAATAGTCGTTTCTCGAGTATTTATTATGAACATCTGAGTAAAAGGAATATTCTCTGTTAATAGGATGCATATGTCTCCAAATCTCATTTAAGCCATAATCACATAAATTAATAAGTGATGCAGAACGATTAGGGTGTTTATGTTTGGATGATGACTTATCCATTAATGAATTTAAACAAGTATTAATAATACCACCCATTAATAACATATATTAATTCAGATCAGTTAACAGAGCAAAAACAACCTTAAAGAATCGGGGATCATCAATATATATATTAAGCAAAACAATTTCCTGTTGTAAATTGTTCCTGTAGAAATCAAAAATCTACTATTAATATCCTCTATAATGTCCTCTTGGTTTAAAGTGATATTGCTGTCACTAAAAAATAACACCTCTAATTTTAGTTGGAGAATTTGCATGAAATTGAGAATCCTTCCAAAATTTTAAAAAATCGATTTTTATCACATAACCTGATATGCCTGATATGAGCCTCAATGGACAGTCCCTCCAAGGTGTCCACCTTTTCTACATCTACCAACGCTCGATCCCATCCGCTCAAACAATCATATTCACTCTGGTTACTCTGCGGCATACTACATATGACATCAATCTGATCAAAAGAACATGAGATGTCTGGAAATCCAAAGGTCTGACCTTGTCCCAGTAAGACAGACGTAACTCAAAGGTAAATTGCTGTACTGTTGATAAACCACGCCCAGTAAATTGAATAACGTAATACCATTCAAAATCGTTTTGAGGACTACGTTCCAATAAGTGGAAAAAGTTCATTTTTGATCGATTGCCTACCGATGAAATTGCCTATTCGTCTAATTGTTTCTATTCACTGAATTGTCGGAATGGTCTCACATATGGTGAGCCACTTTGTTTTATTTTGGCCTATCCTAAAAAAAAATCGCAAAAAACGTGTGGGTTTGATATATGTTATCTTTAGTTATCCCTATTAAAATATTTAAATCTTAATGTGCACCTTGAGTCTGAATTCCCTTCTAATTTTAGCATCAATGGGTAATTGAATATTGCTTTTACATGCCGTCAAGATAATTTGCGTATTTATTACAAACGTGAGAATTTCGTCTCTAACCAGCAAAGCCGTATTTCACTTTTGTAATGGTGAAGCAAAAAAGATTTGAAATGCCAAAGTTACTGGAAGTTGCCGGGTCCCCTGCTGCATTTTCATGCTAATGTGAGAATGTTGTTCTTCGGCTACAGTTCAGCATTCAACACCATAGTTCCATCCAGGCTCGACGAGAACCTCAGAGACCTAAGTCTTGACCCTGCGTGGTGCAACTTCCTGTCAGATCGCCAGCAGCCTGTAAGAGTGGGGTTCCTCACCTCCAACGCTCCGACGTTCAAAACAGGAGCCCCTCAGGGCTGCATACTGAGTGCCATCTTTTATTCCCGGTATAGCCATGCATGTATCGCAACGCACAGCTCCAATCTGCGAATTAAATTTGCTGACGACTCTACATTGATAGGCCTTATCTCAAACAATTAACGATGTGACCTGCATAAGAAGTCATCTCTCTGATACAGTGGTGTCAAGAAAACACCCTCTCATCTCAAAGGACCTGGTTGTTGATTAAAGAAGTAATGAAGTCGGGCTAACTCCTATTGACATCAATGGATCCAAGTTTGAGAGGGTAAATAGCTTTAAGTTCCTCGGCATCCACATCACCTCAGACGGTTGAGGAAGTGTGGTATGGGCCCCCAAATTGAACTTCCTATAGGGGCACAAATGAGAGCAGACAGCCCTGCGCATCTCTTGGTGTGGACTTCTCAATATTCATGACACTTACAAGCACATGTGAAAAGGGCCTATAGGATCATTGGACATACAAGCCATCACAAGCACAATATATTCCAGCTGCTACCATCTTGGAAGCAGTGCCGCATCCAAAATCCAGGGCCAACAGACTCTGGGACACCTACTTTTATCAGGCCATCGGACGGATGAACTCACGCTGATTTGAGTGTACTCTATATTACAGTGAATGTATTAGTAAATACAAATTATTATAAATTACTATCATTGCACATGGCACATTTACGTGGAGACGTAACATAAAGAACGTTTCTCCTCATTTATTCATTCAAATGGACGCAAAATGTCATTTAGCGAAGAATCCTCTTTGAAAATTAAACTATTTGAGCAAAATGACTGTCAGTGATAATGGAGACCTTCTCAATAGTTTAACCAGCAGGGGTAATATTTGACATTAGGGTGTGTCATTGGGAACAGTCAACTCACTGCAGTCGTCAACATCCGATACACATCCCAGTTTATGTTATCATTTTTTCGCGTTCAATTTAACCCCGATAATAATCTATACATACTAAGGGCGCATTCTCCATGAGTCTGAAGGCGGTGAAGCCTTGCATTCTAATCTTGCTAAGAAATAAAAACTACTGAAAATGTGCCAATACAATGCTGGAGTATGGTTTTATTCCGTTCCAGTCAGAGCAGCGACGCTCTGTGCGTCTTATTTGTAATACTGTACTGTCAAAAGAAGTCATGAAACCGTCAAGATTGGAACACTTCTGTAAAAGATAACCCGAAAAGGTTACATATTGCCTTGCTTATGTCCAGAGGATGAAAAAAAAACCCTCGTCACTTGCTAAGAAAGCCAAAGTGACCTTGATAGTGGTCTCGTCGTTCCTTATAACTATTTGAAAATGAGAGCAAAGTGTGATAAATACGGTACAATTGTTGAAAGATTGATACTGACAGATGTATCAGAAGAATTCACCTGTATTCCCAAAATGGATAACAGTGTTTTAAATATATCCCCCTGAGTCATCACTCTGTAGTTCGTCGTATTGACCAAATGAGCGAAGACCTTGCGTATAAACTGTGCGCTGAACGGCAAAGAAATGGCTTGAGGCACAACTGAATGAGTCAATTTTGCGAGACAAGGTTTATCAAAAATGGAGGTTTATGAAGAGATACTCTTTTGTATAAACTTATAACCAAATATCAAAGGGGAATCAAAATTTGACGAGCTCAACATGTATATTGAGGATAAATGTTTTCCAATTAAAAACATGATTTCTCGTGCAACAGATGGAGCGAAGATACGAAGGGTCCCCATGCTGGTTCAGTGTTGTTTTTATGAAAGAAAGAAATTTTAAACACGACACTTGTAATATTCTCTACCAACAAAATTATCGCTTATTCATGAAATCGCATACATTGCAATGTTGTCCAGATAACGATGAAGATATTGAACGTTTGCTTCTCTACAATGGTGTGCGTTGTCTGTCAGAAGACTGCTGCATAAAACGTTTCTTTGTTCTTTTAGACACTCTAGTTGTATGTTTCCTCAAAGTCGACAAGAGCTGGCGACACAAGATTCAACAACGTGGAGATTTGCAATACCTCGCCAATCTTTATAACAAAATGAACGTTCTAAATATGAAGCTTCAGGATGAAAATTTTAAATTCAATCGAATCAAAAAGTTCAGAGTCCACTTTAATCGCAATACAGGAAATGCTTAAGCAAAACATTGGGAGAAAAATATTCCTAATTTCCCTGATGGCACTCTCTTTCACAGGCAGTGATTTCCAAGACTACTACATACACCTGCAAACATGAAGAACGTTTTAACTTAGACCTCTCAGTCACTGCTTCCCGGAGAGCTGCTTCTCCCCAGCACAAGTATAGCTCTGGGCAAGGTGCCACTAAAGACAAGAACAATATCGAGTGGATCCCGTGAGTTAGAGGAACAGGAGATTCAATTTTGTTAGTCGGAAAATGAGAACTACCGAAAGTTGAAATGACATAAAGGAACCCTGCGAAAGAAGAGGACATTCGTTCCAATTATGCCCCGTCATGAACTTAAACAAGTCTCCTTGTACTTGCCCGATTATAAAAGTAGCCGTCAGAGTGACAGTATTCCAGCTCGGGGCATTGGAAATTGGAGTTAAATCGGGGCTTTCTCTGTAAGGAACGTGTACGTCGACCTCATGACAGGTGCTGGGCTTCTCCAAAGTCCAAAAACACTTGATGAGGCATGGGTTAAATTGTTGTTGCTGGGCACAGCAACCTGTTATTGTTCCAGCTGCATCTCAAAATAAATAAACGACACGAAGTGTGGCGTTCTTGGTGGATAGTGTAGAGTGTGTTCCTGGGTTACGTAGGGACATCGATATGGTGCAGAGGTGGTCTAAGAAATCGCAGATGGAGCTCCATCAGGGACACTATGAGCTTATACGCAATGAAAACGAAATAGAATTGCAGAATCCAAGGTAGCATTCAGGGCAGTATGGAATTTCAGAGGGATCGTGATATGCAAGTTCATAGATCCCTTAACATTTCTTAAAATGTTAATCGGGCGGTTACCACGGCTTATCAAGTAGAAACTGTTCGTTAGTTATCTCTGGAGAGGTCAGAGATCTTAAGGACGTAAAGTAAATGTGTGATTAACAACCTGTGCTGGAGGAACGCCAACATGTACTCAGATTATTGGGCAGATTTCCAGGATTGGTGGGACTTGTGTAAGGAGTATGGGTTTATACTTGTACTGAGAGGCGAACAAATATTCTGAAAGGAAAAAAGGAACAGAGGGATTGTGACTTCAGATTAACTACAATCTCACAAGATTGCGGAGGTAAGTGATGGTGCAGTAGTACAGTTATGTGGGGAGAGTTCAAGATTGAGAAAAGTCAATTCGCGGTTACAGGATTATATTAGTAGGATTCCCAAGGATTTTATATGTAGGTCAGCCGATAGCTATCACCGGACGGTGAGGGCATACATCCTTGCAACAGTTAGCAGAATGTTCTGATGATAGCTGGATATACAAAGACTAGCACAGACCCCGAATAAGGTGGATGTGGAAAGGAACTGTCCAGTACTTGGTGTGTCTAGAGCGAGAGAGCGCAGTCGCGAAATGGAAGACAGAATATTAGAATGGACGTAAAGAGTTGTTTTTTTTTCAGCCAAGATTGGTGAATCTGTGTAATCCTCTGCGACAGACAGCTGAAAAGTCCAAGACCGTGGGTACATTTTAAGCGAAAGTTGATAGTTTCTTGATTCGGCAGGGCACCAAATTTACGTAGAGAAGACAGGGGTTTGGAAGGAGGGAGATGAGGAGTAGCTGCAGTACCTGTGCAGTAGCTGCAGAAACAGAAATTTAACAGTAACACAAACCTCACTCAGTTCTGCACTCTATGACAAGCCCACAGAGCTGACTTAACAGAACACGGAAAATGGAGGAACACAGTTCCTAACAAACACGGCGCTGCTCACTGGAGCCCGAGATTTCAAGCACCAACCATTTGCTATGAAGAGTAAGACATTAACAACCTCACATTGGACTGTGAAGACACTGCGGACTCGGGCCACACTCATCCAGCTGTGTGCGGCCGACACTTGTAAACTGGAGGAACAGAAACCTGCAAAGATAGATCGATAGATTAGATAGATAGATAGATAGATAGATAGATAGATAGATAGATAGATAGATAGATAGATAGATAGATAGATAGATAGATAGATAGATAGATAGATAGATAGATAGATAGATAGATAGATAGATAGATAGATAGATAGATAGATGGATAGATAGATAGATAGATGGATGGATGGATAGATAGATGGATGGATAGATAGATAGATAGATAGATAGATAGATAGATAGATAGATAGATAGATAGATAGATAGATAGATAGATAGATAGATAGATAGATAGATAGATAGATAGATAGATAGATAGATAGATAGATAGATAGATAGATAGATAGATAGATAGATAGATAGATAGATAGATAGATAGATAGAACAGTTCTGGACCTTGTGGACATAGCTCAGAGTAGTTCCAGCACTGCACAACAGGGTGGAATACACGGGGAAACTAAACACAGTAATGAATGGATAAATATTGCTACAACTAAGCATTCTGAAGGAAGGGAATGTTTTCCTCTGCTACAAACATACTCTGTATATGTGATCGTAACAGTTGAGTCAGCAGTTGACAAGAGGGACAATGTACTGCAATATCTGGACCTTCACTACAAGGACACAGACGTATAAATTTCTCAGCACTTTGCAGTGACTACACAGAACTCTACAAAGCCAAAGCAGAACTGTTCCCTTAACCACAAGTACAGCCCTAGTATTAAAGGACAGAGAAATCTACAACCCTGATGTCTGGATAGCGGTTCATGGACACTATCAATCACCGTCCGCCCACTGGACATCTTTCAGGGTGTAACAGAGCGCTGATAAAGGTGAACCTTGAGATGCTGTGCGGTTCAATTTTCAAAGGTGCTGTAGAGCCAGAAAGAGAAAGAGGAACTAAAATGTAGATAGAGTAACTTGAATTCTAAAAGCAACAGGGTAGTGTGACTGCAATTTCTCCTATGTTGACTGGGATTCTCGAAATCAAGTGGAGTTGCCTTATGGTCATTTAGATCATAAACTGCTGGTACGGTACACAGTAAAAACGAAACAACGTTTCTCCAGGATCATGGTGCTACATGAAACAACACAAAACTACACAAGACTGCGTGAGACAACTCAAGGCTGCTCCAGTCCACGTAAAACAATCCAAAAATTACAGTAGACTACAGACCTACACATGACTACATAAGGTGCACAAAACAGTGATGTGCATTACAATAGATAATTCATAAATAAATAATTAATAAACAATAGGTACAGTAGAGGACAAATTCAATATAATAACAAATGATATAGATGTCATTTCAGATTCTGAGTATTGAGGAGTCTGATGGCTTGGAGGAAGAAACTGTCACATGGTCTGGTTGTGAGAGCCCGAATGCTTTGGTATCTTTTGCCAGATGGCAGGAGGGAGAAGAGTTTATATGAGGGGTGCGTGTGGTCCTTCACAAGGCTGTTAGCTTTACGTGTGCAGCGTGTGGTGTAAATGTCCGTAACGGCGGGAATAGAGACCCCAGTGAACTTCCCAGCTGACCTCACTCTCCGCTGCAGAAATTTGAAATCCGAGACGGTGCGGTTCCTGAACTAGACAGTGATGCAGCTGCTCTGGATGCTCTCGATACATCCTCTGTAGAATGTGGTGAGGATTGGGGGGGGGGGTGGTAGGTGGTGGACTTTCCTTAGCCTTCGCAGAAAATGGGACACTGCTGGGTTTTCTTGGCTGTGGAGCTGGTGCTGAGAGACAATGTGAGATTCTCCGCCAGGTGAACACCAAGAAATTTGTTGTACTTAGCGATCTCAACGGAGAATCCGTCAATGTTCAGCGTCGAGTTGTCCCTCCGTGTTCACCTGAAGTCAACAACCATCTATTTTGTTTTGGTCACATTCAGAAACAGGTTGTTGGCTCTACACTAGTACGTTAGCCGTTGCACCTCCTCTCTGTAAGTTGACTCATCGTTCTTGTTGATGAGACCCACCACGGTTTTGTCATCGGCGATCATGAGGATATGATCCGAGCTGAGTATTGCTGCACAGTCGTAGGTCAGCAGAGTGAGCAACAGAATTTCCTCGCAACCCGGAGAGATTTCCCAGCATTTACAGCCTATACTGTGTACGTTTGTGCGGAGATAAAATGTCATATAGAAACTTTGAGGCACTTATGAAGCTGTGTCCTGGAGAATATGCTAACTGGTTATATCATGGTATTCCATCCAATGTCATTGAATTGAATAATCAATGAGAAGTTCTGGATGCAACCAGTCCATCACAGGTAAAGCCTGCCGCACCACAGAGTTCATGAACAGGTAGCGTTGTCACACGAAACGGCGATCATCATCAAAGGTGTTGATCCAGGTGATGCTCGCGTCTCGAAGATGCCACCAAGAAGGAGACTTAGGTACCATGGCACAAGGTTCATGAACAGCTCTGACTTTTAGATGATCGTCTCTTTCACTTATCCCAATCATGAAACTCACATTCAATCAATCCAAAAATCATGTTCCTGATACGTACTTTATATCTCTTTTGTCTTTATTTTATCTGCACTATTTGATATCTTACTTGTCTTTTGAAAATTACAGCTTGTCCGTCTTCATTATATACAGTATTTCTTGATCCGATTGTGTTTCTTTATATTCACTGAGTATGCCCGCAAGAAAATAAATCTCATGGTAGTTAATCACGAGATGTATGTACTTTGACAACAAATTTACTTTCAGCATTGTATTTCTGAAAGCATGTCTGGCGAGGACAGGTTGAGTAAGACCACGCATTTGTCTTTGGAGAGAAGCGTGTTGAAATGTGAATTGAAAGAGAGATACAAAATTACAGGAGGCCTACATCGAGTGGACAGGCAGGGATTTTTTTTTCTCAGTGTAGAAATGGCTACAACACCGGCGCATATTTTCAAGGTGATTAAAGGGAAGTATAAAGCCTTCCTTTGGTTCCTGTTTAAACACAGGAAAAGTGTGTTAGTCGATGCTAAATATAGTGCAGAGGCAAATACTTCAGGGACACTTAACAAAACTTGCATTGGCGCTTATGCCTTGCATTGATGCAGTTCATGTGGAAACAATATTTGATAACACATCCCCAAATAAGGACTGAATCTTTGGAAGAGCTGTATAAACAGATGAATGACCATCAGATCAATGAACAAATGTATAAACAGCTTCCACCGTGTAGTTCTGCATCACCTTCCCCCCCCCCACCATTTTCTTTACTTGTCTTCTCATCTTTCTTTCCTGTCATAATAAAAGGTCATAATCCGAAAAGTGCAATTCTTTTCTCTTTTTCCTGCTGAGTTCCTCCAGAAATTTCGGCGTGTTGCATGCTCAGGATAATTGTGCGGGTAAGGAGCTGGGGAAAGTAGTCCAGGAGCAGCTGTGATTGTGTAAACTCACATCTGGACTGTGGAGAGTATTTAAAGATACATGGCTCAGAATTGAAATTGTTTATGTGAATGGAAAACCAGAAGGATAGAAGGTCCATGACAAATGCATGTTCAGAAATGTTGAAAATGCAGTCCAATAGAAATAGGTACCTTTACGAAACTTGTCGACATCGACCCATGGAGATCCTATGGATAGTGTGGTCATCCACAGTGTTTTCGAGGCATGATACTAAAGCAGATGGCCAGACCTTCGTTCCGTGAAGATATCGCTGCAGCCGAAGTTGGGACTCAGCAGTTTCGATTTCAAACCATCCGCGTGGCAGTCTAATGCGGATCCAACGACACTACAGGCTGGACCAAGTATAGTTTCTTAAGTGGAAACTGGACAATGGGATAAACAATATGCAATGTAAACAGGGTATCATCAGTGCTGAATGATGGTAGGGGAGCTTGAATTGTTCTGCTGAGCGAGACTGGAGAGAATGCCAAGGCACACTGTACATACAATAAAATAAACAAATGAGGCACCACGGAGAGGATAGGAAGGTAGGACAATTCGAGGACTGGTGGGGATACTTATACTTGGATTTGGAGGATGTGGGCAAAACATCAAATTATCATTTAATGTCAACATTCATCGAAGAGAAATTATGGTGAAATTGAAAGATCAGTAAAAATTATTTTATATTCCATGTTGATAACAAGCGGGTCGGTGCCTCCTGTCTATAAAAGAAAAGCAAGGTGGATAAATGGCGAGGCCTGGATGGGATATACCCCAGGTATTTGAGTGAGTGTGGCAAGACAGCAGATTGCTGAGTACTTCATGGAGAACTCGGAGGTTTCTATTTAGTTAAACATGGTGTGGCAGAGAACTGGAGATGGGTCAGTATTTTCCCCTGTTTAACAAGGGCTGCAGAGAGATTTACTTTACTTTTGACACTAAAAGTTGATGCAATGTGGATAGTGAGGAATGTTGCCGAAGGATCTAGCAGAACATAGACTAACTGGAAATGTAGGCAGAGCAACGACAGATGTTGCACTCTGGAAAGTGTAACTGCAGTGTTATTTTTTTCAGAATTCCTCTCCCTACTGGAGCAGCTGTAGCAGTAACTTGCATTCCCCGAGCATATGGGAGATCAGGGAGTCCGTATGTCTTCCCGATACATTCAAAGAGGTAACTACACCTGAAGCCGCTACAGACTGGCTATTTATGAGAATTAGACGTGGAGATCAACTAACCAAGGATTGTGCAGTACTCTGAGAGCAGATCATTTGTCAGATGGGTACACCTAAGCTGCAGGATGCTTCTATGATTAGTGTCCACCAGAAGACGAGTCAGAAAGTGTATGGCCCCAGCAAGCATCCGGGTATTCTCTCAGTATGAAACTTACCTTTACAATCCCTTGAAACTAAATCCCAACACCTTCCATACATTCTCTCTGTTATTAGATATTTCAAATGTGGGAAAGAGATATACCCTGCCTGCTCCCTTCTCTGCCCTTCATTATCTTACGAAACTCTACCAGATCTCCCCGCACCCTACGTTTAGAGAGCCTCTAAACTATCTCTTTTGCGCCCTGTCCAAGGCCTCAACATCCTTTCTATATTGGGGCGAACTGAACTGTATGAAACCGAATTAGGGATTTTCACTGGATAAGGTACTAGGTCGTGTCTAGGATTGGACGAGACCCCGTAGCCTTGAATTGGTCGAGGGAGAGACAGGAACGTAGAACACAGAGTCTTGGTCGAGGGAGAACAGGAACACAGGACACAGAGCCGGGACCCCTCCTTGGATTCAGGACGTAGGGCCGGGACTCATTACACAGAACACCAAATGCGACGAGAGGACTCAGAACACATGGTAGCGGCAGACGGCCGGACCTAACTAGCGAAGGCGTGGACACAGACAGTTACCAACACAAGGGAGCGGCAACCGGCCAGACCGACCTAGCGAAGGCGTGGACACAGAGTCAGTTCAAAACGACGAAATGCACTTCCTTATCTTTTCTGGTGGTTGAACTTGACAGCGGTGAAGGCAAGGCTTCAGGCCAGGCAAGGCTCCAGGCGAAAGTTAGCAGGACAGGCTGCAGACACGGGTTGCAGGGCAAGGCTGCAGACACGGGTTGCAGGGCAAGGCTGCAGACCCATGATTGAGGGCAGGGCTTCAGGCGAGTGTAGCCGGCAAAGCTTCAGGCGAGGGTAGCCGGCAGGGCCTAAGCCGTGGGTAGCCAGCAGGGCTTCAGGCGTAGTTTGCAGGCAGGGCTACAAACCAGGCTTCAGAGGGAAGAACGATAAAAGTTTATCCTCAGGGTAACGGCAAATACGGCCTGACTTACCCCACAGAGGCGAGAACAGGGTACCGATGAAACGAAACAGCAAGCACACTCGAACCCAATTATATTCCATCCTCAACATGGGAATCAAGTGCCTGTGATTAAGCTCAACTGAAACAATGTTGAGCCTGAAGATCCGGAGTCCGGAGTCCGGAGACCGCGCTCCCGAACGCGGATTTCACGGACCGCAGCAAGACAAAAAGGAATTTCAGAGTCTTGAGAGACGAGTTGGCCAGAATGATTTGGAAAATGAACACTGGCAGGTGTGACAGGAGAGCAGCAATTCCGGTAAATTCTGGAAGGAATTTGGAAGGCACTGGATACTACTTCTCAAAGAGGAGATGTGTTCTAATGGAAAGAATATGCAAAGATGGCGATCAAGTGAAGGCAAAGCCAATATAATAGCCAAAGTAAAAGTATGAAATAGTGCAAGAATTAGTGGGAAGTTAGATGATTCGAAAGGTTTTCAATGCCCATAGACGCAGCTATAACAAGTCATTAAGAAGTTAAAGATGGAATAGAAAATTATGCCAGCCAATAATATTGAAGGAAATACCAAAAGATTCTTCAGATTGACAAAGTGTAAGAGAGAGGCGAGAGTGCGTGTTGGACCGCTGGAAAGTGATGATCGAAAAGCAGTAATGGTGGATAATGAAATGGCAGACGGACTCAATAATTACTCTACATCAATTTTCACCGTGACATTGACAGTATGGTGGAAGTTAAAGGTGTCAGGGGCCATAAAGTGAAACGAAAACTGTACGCAATAATGCCAAAATCAGAGTTGATAAGCGGATCATGTTCTTACGAATACATTTCATGTCACATTATCAATACTTCAATGCAACCTGAACCCTCATGGCAACAATCATTCAGTCGCCATTTTATGATAGTGGCGCATTAGCTAAGACACGATGTATTTAAAGCTGCGGATGTTCTGAATCTGTACTGGAAAGCAGAACATGATATAAAACATTGGAAAGGCCATTCTGTGAACAGTGTTTTGTCGACGTTGACACCAATTTGTACTGTGTGAAGAATTACCCCTTTGCAATAATAATGCGTTACGCACAGACAGATTCTGTACTTATTTAACAACTAAAACACAAGTGAATTTACACAACCGAAAACTTAAATGTACACTGTCTGATTGTCCTGGACACGTCCACCACCCACCCCCAACCCTCAACCACCTCCAATAAACAGCCAAAAGATAAAAAACATAGGAAAGGGGTATACGGTGTCCAGGCGTTTTTGTTCCTTGTCACGATCTCGTCTCCACGTGTCAGACCTGGGGTTGGTTACTTAAGCGATCTGCGATGGTATAACTGACGAGAGTTGTTGCTCATTTGCATTCGTTGGAATCTACCATAACTGGCGACTGAAGATGGAGGTAACATACCACCAGCGGAATCGTATTTTTGATTTGCTTTATCACAAATGGAGGTTGACCCTAGCCACTGCTAAAGTAAGAGCACAAATCACTTGATGTATCTGTCGAAAAGCTGTCCGCCACCACTCAATCTCAAGAGGAAATTTAATTTTCCTGGTCTCCGGGGACGTTCCCCACACACACAATGCCTGCCCCCACGCAAAAAATATATATATATTTGTTCTTGACACCGTGATGAACATTATCTGGTCTGCTACAGATGACTAAACTTTGTCCCCATGCTTTTGCAAGATGCTGCCTTGTACACAATGATCTTTGCTGATAGCTGTGTCGTTGTCATCTCACTGCATTGCCCTGATAGATATATCTTCACTGCCGTAAGGTAAGAACCGTAAACCACAGAAGCATAGATCCACAGATCATTACAGCACAGAAACGGGCATTTTGGCCTTTCTTGGCTGTGCTGAACCATTTTTTGCACAGTCCCACTGACATTCAACTGTATCATTTCCTTCCATAAACCTCTCATCCATGTACCTGTCCAAGTTTCTCTTAAATGTTAAGAGTGAGCCCACATTTACTACTTCATCTGGAAGCTCATTGCTCACTCCCACCACTCTCTGTATGAGGAATCTCACACTAATGTTCGCTTTAAACTTTTCCCCCTTCACCCTTAACCCATATCCTCTGTTTTCTTTTTCTCCCCAAGCCTCAGTGGAAAACGCCTGCTTGCATTCACTCTAACTATCCCCATCATAATTTTATAAACCTCTGTCAAATCTCCCCTCATTCTTCTACTCACAAGGGAACAAAGTCCTAACCTATTCAACCTTTCTCCATAGCTCAGTTTCTCAAGACCCGGCAAAACCTTTTAAACCTTCTCTGCACTGTTTCAAACTTTTTAGTATCCTTCCTGTAATTCGGTGACAAAACTGCACACGATACTCCAAATTCGGCCTCATCAATGCCTTATACAACCTGACCATAACTTTCGACTCTTATACTCAATACTCTGACTAATAAAGGCCAATGTACCGAAAGCTCTCTTTATGACCCTATCTACCTGTGACGATACTTTTAGGGAATTTTGCATCTGAATTCCCAGATTCCTCTTTTCTACTGCACTACTTAGTGTCCTACTATTTACCTTGCATGTTCTACCTTCGTTTGCCCTTCCAAAGTGCAATACCTCACACATGTCTGTATTAAACTCCATCTGCCATTTTTCGGCCCATTTTCCCAGCTGGTCCAAGCTGGTCAAAGCTCTGCAAGCTTTGAAAACCTCCACTACACCTCCAAATCTCTAATCCAATTTACCATAACATCATGCACATCATTGATATATATGACAAATAACAATGGGCCCACCAGTGATCTCTGTGGCACACCACTAGTCACAGACCTCCACTCAGAGAAGCAATCCACCACTACCACTCTCTGACTTCTCCCATTGAGCCAATGTCTAATTCAATATACTGTCTCACCATGTATACCCAGCGAATGAATCATCCTAACTAGCCTCCCATGCGGGACCTTGTCTACGGCCTTACTGAAGTTCATGTAGACAACATCTACTGCCTTCCATTCATCCGCGTTTCTGGTAACGTCCTCGAAAATCTCGAATAGATTTGAAAAACATGGCCTACCACGCACAAAGAATGTCGACTCTCCCTAATAAGTTCCTGTCTATCCAAATTCTTGTAGATCCTATCTCATAGCACTCCTGCCAATAATTTACCTACAACTGACGTCAAACTTACCGGCCTATAATTTCCCGGATTAGTTTTTGAGCCTTTTTTAAACAAAGAAACAACATGAGCTATCCTCCAATCCTCTGGCAGCTCATCCGGAGATACGGCCATTTAAATATATCTGCCATGTCCTCTGCAATTTCAGAACTAGTCTCCTTCACGATCCGAGGGAGTACCCTGTCAGGTCCTGGGGATTTATCTACTCTTATTTGCCTCAAGATAGCAATCCTATCCAATCTGTAAAGGTTCCATGACCTCATTACTTGTTTGCCTTATTTCCAATGACACCATGCAGGTTCATCAGTAAATACAGACGCAAATAAATCATGTAAGTTCACCCCCATTTCTTTTGGTTCCAGACATAGCCAGCCACTCTGATCTTCAAGAAGACTAATTTTATCCTTTACTTTCCTTTTGCTCTTAATATACCTGTAGAACCTCTTTGGATTATACTTCACCTTGTCAGCCAAGGCAACCCCAGGTCTTCTTTTAGTCCTAATAATTTCTTTGTTAAGTATTATTAGCACTTTTTGTACTCCTCAAGCACCTTATTTGCTCCCTGTTTCCTATACATGTCATACATCTTTCTCTCTTCCACTTAATCAGATTTCCAACACCACTAGAGAACCAAGGTTCCTGATTCTCAGTCACTTTGCCTTTAAACCTGATAGGAACGTGCAAACTCTGCACTCTCAAAATTTCTCCTTTGAAGGCCTCCCACTTACCACTCACATCCTTGCCAGAGGACAACCTGTACTAATCCATGCTTTTCAGTTCATTTCTCATTTCTTCAAATTTGTCTTTTTTTTCAGTTTAATACCTCAATCCGGGGGCCAGATCTATCTTTATCCGTGATCAAGGTGAAACTAATGGTGTTATGATCACTTGAACCAAAGTGTTCCCCTACACACACTTCCGTCACCTGTACTAACTCGTTTCCTAAAAGGAGATCTAATATTGGATCTTCTGTAGTCGGTACCACTATATATTGATTTAGAAAACTTTCCTGAAAACATTTTACAAACTCTAACCCGTCTAGACTTTTAACAGTATGGGAGTCCTAATCAATATGTGGAAAATTAAAATCCCTACTATCACAACTTTCAGTTTCCTGCAGATGTCTGCTATCTCTCTGCAGATTTGCTCCTCCAACTTTCGTTGGCTATTGGGAGGGCTACAATGCAACCACATTAATGTGGTCATACCTTTCCAGTTTCTCAGCTCCACCCATATGGCTCGGTAGACAAACCCTCTAATCTGTCCTGCCTGAGCACTACTGTAACATTTTCCCTGACTAGTAATGCCACCACCAGCCCTCCCCCATCATTCCTCCCTCTGCGTCTATCATGTCTGAAGCATCGGAACACTGGAACATTAAGCTGCCATGTTGCCCCTCCTGTAGACAGGTTTCACTAATGGCTACAATATCATAACTCCACGTGTTAATCCATGCCCTCAGCTAGTCAGCCTTCCCCACAGAACTCCTCGAACTGAAATAGACACAGCTCAGATGATTATTAGCACCACACAGAACTCTTCTATTTGTGACTTTGCATGAACTACTAACATCATTTATTTTCATCCCCGCTCCACCATCTGCTCTGGCACTCTGGTTCCCATCCCCACGTAAACGTTATGCCATGTCTGAATGCCCCGTCATACTCATCTACTACGTTTCATTATGATATTCTGAGCTTTTATCTAAGATACTACCCTTCCCTCAGCATAAGAACAGAAGAACTAGCATCAGGATTAGGTCATCCGGCCCATCGAGCCTGCCACTCCATTCAATAAGACCGTGGCTGATATGTCAGTAAACTCGGCCACATCTACCTGCCTTTTCGGCATAACCCTTCGTTTCCCTACGATTTAAAAATCTATCTAACTGTATGCTAAATATATTTTGTGAAGAAGTCTCACCTGCTTCCCTGGGCAGAGAATTCCACAGATTCTCCACTCTCTGAGAAAAACAATATCTCCTCAACTCTGTCCCAAATATTCTCCCCTGCATCTTGAGGCAATGTCCCCTAGTTATAGTCTTACCTACCAATGAAAACAACTTTTCTACTTCGACTTTACCTATCCCTTTCAACAGGTTGTATGTTTCTATAAGATCGCCTCACATTCTTCTGAATTCCAGAGTGTATAGTCCCAGGCGACTTAATCTCTCCTCATAGGTTTACCCCTTCATCTCTGGAATCAACCTGGTGAATCTCCACACAGTACTCCCGGTGCAGCCTGACCAATAACCTGTATCGTTGCGGAATGGCCTCAGAGCAGTTGAATTCAATCCTTTTAACAACGAAGGCCAACACTCCGTTTGCGTTCTTAATAACCTTTTGTACCTGTAGGCCAACTTTTTGCGATTCATGACCAAGCACTCCCAAATCCCTCTGCAAAACAGCATGTTGCAATCTTTCACCATTCAAATAACAATAAGCTCTACTTTTATTCCATCCAAAGTGGCTGATCTCGTATTTACCAACGTTGTATTTCATCCACCAGACCTTGGCCCACTCACTTAACCTATCCATATCCCTCTGAAGACTGCCCATATCCTCTGTACACTTTGATTTTCTACTCAGTTTAGTGTCATCCCTTTCTGGGCTGTGTCATTTATGCATTTACTTGCTAAGTCATCTGGCTGCTCAACTACCACTTTATAATGGGGTGGTCCAGATCGGATGCATCCATGTCTCTGGCACCCGGGATACAACATACTGTCCGGGTGTCCCAATCGCGCCCGCAGAATCACGTCTCTATTCCTCTAACCATGGAATCGCCTATCACCATTCCATTCCTCGTCACGTCTGCTCTATTCTAAGTGAGAGTACTAGACTCAGCGCCAGAGACTTGGTCACTGCTGCTCTCCCACCCCCCAATATGTCAACCTCCACGACGGTAACCAAAGTGGCAAACATTATTGATAGGAACGGCCCCACGGGAACACAGCACAGACTGCCTATTTCCCTTCTTTTAACTGACAGCCACAGTTACCAGCCTCCTCAACGCAGGGATGTGTAATGTCCTGTAGCTGCTACCTTTTACTTACTCGGTTATCCACATGATCTGGAGTTCTCCTAGCGGCTGTTCCACTTCCTTAATACGTTCTCTCAGGCACTTCACCGAGATGCAGCTGTACAAACAGGCTTTCGGTGAGGGTGGTCCTTTCAAAGAATCCCGACATCTCACGCATAGAACAAAGCACTGCCCTTGGAGCCATTTCTACTACACTAACTGGGTCCCAATTGTAGAGGAATAATAAAATAAACAAGAAGATGTAACTCACGAGATACTTATAACGCCCACAACTATAATGCCTCTTTCCACTGATTTGATTTCATTTCTAAAAACAAGAGTAACGCCGTCTCCTCGGTCTTCCGGCCTGTCCTTTCGATACAATGTGTATCATTTGGTTTACTTTTATTGGCATCAGATTGATATTCCTTAATTACAAATACCGCCTGTATGGATAAACTCATACAGTTGGTCTACATTGCCACTGACAGATCTTCTGCCCAAATTTATAATATTAAATGAGCATTTTTCGCTAAATGGCAGTTAGCTCAATCGGACCTTTATGCAGCGCCGTAACAGATTGTGATTCGCTCATTTTCCCGGGGAATTATACCAGAAGAATTATAAAGGGCGCGGCGATACTCGGAACAGTTTCCAGAACCCTTAACATTTCAAAACTGTTTGCCTCAGCAATACAAAAGTAAGACACAGCTTTGTCCGCCGGATACAGACGTCCTATGTTACGACCCAAAGGCGAAAATATCCCTGCCTTCATTTTAAGGTAATAATGAAACATTGATTGCAGCTAAATGTAGAAATGAATTCCAGATTATGCTGCACGTTAAGTTGTAAACATTTTAATGGGGATAGCTGAACTGAACGTGTACCAACCCGTTCGTACAACATTTGTTTAGAGAGTGTTACTGTAAAACAAAGTGGCACAACATGCAGGGGAACTGCAAGATGGTTCTAATATTCCAGTTATCGGGGAAAAACAGATTGTTAATAACTTAATGTTTTACAAGCTACAGAGCAATTTTGGATTCTGCAATATACTTTCCAAAAAAATAACGAAATAGACTAAGGGCGATTTCAACTGCACGTACTCGATCAAAATTAGGTTGATCCACTGATTGTGACGGTTTTTCAACAGTAATTTCAAAAGGTATTACATTATTCTATAAACGGATGGACACGTCAGTTACATTTTCAGTTAACTCTGCATTGGCAGTGTTATGAATAGTTAATTCACTACTATTTCTTCGAGAAATCTGTAAGTTACATGTTTATTTTAATATGACGGCGGTCAATATCGTACTGTGACAAGGACAAACATCTAAATATCCAGAAGTATCACGTTCACGTTTCACGGTAGCCTGATGATGCATCCAGCAATACGCAGAGTGACCACAGTGAATCTGATTGGCTGAGAGGGTGGAATAGAGCTTTTGGAAGTGGGTGGTGACTTTCGCGTCTCACACTAACACAGAGGAACATTTAATTAACCTGCTACCCAAAATCGTTGAAAAAAAAACAGATAATGGTTTAACATGTATTCATTCCAATAGGAAAATCACAGAGAAGGTCGCCAGTGCATTGAATTGATAGTTGTAAATCCAGAAGTCCTGGCTATTATTCGATTGCAAGGTCAGATTCTGAAACCCCGATATTGCACGACAGCAGCGTTTCGTCTTTATTTTTTCACAGCTGGGCGGGTTCAACCATCTCCTCAACGGGAAAGTATTACACGGAGAAATAATTGTGCTGATTTTGAATGCTGTAAACGAGTGAATGATGCCGAACTGTCAACACAACTGACTGGCACAATGGCAAAAATACAATGCTTTGACCAGACTGCGTCGGTGTTCAGCTACCAGCGATTTATTAAAAATGAAATATCGCCTTCCATTCTGGCTATATTTGCTGCTTGTAGCAGTGTCCTAACTTGAAAATCTGACAATGTAAATACATTGAAGCTCGAAGCTGTTTCAAAGCACAGTTTGGGGCATGTTTACTATTCAGAAATTAATGAATTATAATCTCTACAACATAACGTATTTCAGGGATTTTCACAATGATATGAACAAATATTTCAAACTTGTGTTAACAAAACCTTTATTTTTTTGCGGTGGGATGGGGTAATGGTACAGTTGATGGAAATAGAGCAGATAGTGACTATGTCATCGCCGATCATGGTGGAAGGGAATTTCAGCTTATTGTAAAATATGGGACTCTCCCCTCCTCTCTGCACCCCACCTGCAATGTCCTAAGAGGAACTGCTCATCCAAAGTAATGACAAAATGCACTAGCGCTTTCGCTCGTGTGACAGGAGGATGTGCCGCAGGAGGTTGCCGGGAGAGTCAGTGGCATATCTGAGGGCGGTGGGGGAAGTTGTCGGCGTCGTAGATGAAATTGATGAGCTCAGTGTGGGTGCAGGAAGCAGCACCAATTCAATCGACAATGTAGGGGTTGAACGGTTGGGCTCGGGAGCACAGTCAGGACCATAGGCTCGTTGCTGGACCGATGTACGTAGGTGTAGCTGTGGAGCACAAAGCCCTTTAAAATTGGAGGGTGCTCTGATGGAGCAGGAATGCGAAGGCAAACCGGCGAATGAAGGAAACGCACTGAGTCTGTGGCAGGGACCTCTGTATGTAATGTCTGCTTGGGAGTATTGAGTATTGCGCCGGCCCAGTCGGACAGAAGGTGCCTGCAATGTCCGGATCTTTAGTTAGGTCCGTGTGGGTGAGGCCGCTAACTCACGGCTTCCTGTCAACAATGAGGGCGACCGGAGATTTTACCACATTTATTAGCTGCTGCCTGAACTTGCTCTGTGTAACGGCGTAAAGGGCCGTGTTCGTAAAGCAGCTCAGAAGCTGCAGAATGATGCCCAGCTGTCGCAGCGTATCGGGCGGACGCACAAAAGTGGCAACAATATACAGCCGTTCCCACGCAGTGTACACAGTGAAAGGTGCCGATAGCAGGATGAAATTAGCCGAAACGATCAACAATAAAACTAGGGATTTCCTGCGTTTCTCCATCTCCAGGTCTCTAGCACTCTGTCCGTTTCCGGTAACACTGAATCTCCTGCGAGCTCTGCTGGTGACTAAGACGTGCCTGACGGTGAGACCGTTCGTCAGCAGAACCAACACAAATGGGAGTACAGGGGTGAGGAAGTAATAAAGTAATTCAATTAGAGTCGTCACATAAATATGAAAATAATGCGATCCATACGAACAAATGAATGGATCAACTATCGGTCTGTAGTACACTGAGAGTCGAAAATACCAGTAAATATTCTTCAAATAGCTGATCAACATCACTGCTCCCAAAACCATGGCCGCAGTTTTCCCGGTGCAATATTTTGCTTTCAGCTTCTGGCAGCAAATGGCGATAAACCGATCAAAGGTGAACGTGACGGTGAACCAGTCCGAACAGTCGGTGACGGTGTTAATCAGAGCAGCGTGGATATTACACACCTTGGTCATTGAGCGGACGAAAACGCTGATTGGCAAGTACATAAGTAGAATCTTGCTCAATACCAGGTCCAGGATTAGCACCAGAAGATCCGCCACTGCCATGGCAACCAGGTAGCAAGTGACAACTCTGGAGAGGCCGCACTTTCCCCGAGACAGGATGAATATGGTCACCGTGTTCACTGCGAACTAAGGAAATAATCAGGGTAAACACATCAGGAAGGGTTCTGTAAAGGCATCGTATACAGTAGACCACTTTCTTGTCTGTAACAATGTTAGAAAATATTGTACAAGCCTGTGGAATACAATCGCAGCAATTACAATTTACTGAACCTACACCGTGTTGCAATCAACAGAGAACGCTGGCTGATGATTGGGAAATTTCATACATGTTGAGGGAAAAGCTGAATGATACATCATCTATTAACTCTGCATATGTTTAGCTGACGTGAAATAAGTGTCCTTGACGCCCCTACTTTTATCTGAAGCACAGATTCCTGTCCCTGATTGTTACCCCGGGCGCCCGGTTTGTGGAGAGATCAGCAGCCCAAAGCCCTGTTAATGCATCTCTCTTCCTGCTTGCCGACATTGAGTGGGTGATTATCAGCTTCAAATCATGTCACAAGGCTGACCGTCTCCTTTGTGTACGTTTGCCTTCATATTTGTATTCTGTTTATTAAAGTCTCGATAATGCGTTACCTTTTTCAGCCCCAGTGAATCTGCCAGAGTCTCCGACTGGCAATTCAAACGATAACAAAAGACAGTAAACTGTTCATGTACGTGGAATCAGAACAGGAAACACAACCGCAGGAGAAAAGCGGAATCATTAAGAGAAATGTTCACAATACGAGAACGCGCACGGCATGTTATTGCGGAGCGACAGTCAATGGGGAAATGTGAAAAATGTTCTGAGTATATCCAGAGAGCTTAAAAGAGGAAGGAAGTTATGTTTAGAGACGAAATATAAATGACCTCTTTTATAATATGGCAGGCACGCCCTAAGGTCCTAAGAGCTGAGGAACCTGGTTAATGTTCAGGAGCAGCCCGAAGTGAGATGATAGTCACACCGATTAGCCACGGAAAGACTGGGAGGTTGGAAGCCAGTTTAATAGCAAAGTAATCTGAAGTTAAGAAACAACTCGTCTCACAGCAGATATACTTGAGGCGGAGATAGAGCGGATGGAAAGGGGGAATCCTATCAAGATGTAAAGTTTCTACGTCTCAGTGACAGGCTGCAATTTGCAACGATTGTGTGTAAGTTCACTCATCAGAAATGTGAAAATTACATCCGGAGCATTAACGTTTATGAACGAGACAATCAATACTTACAAGATAGTAGCTACACCCAAAATTACTAGATGATTGCTGCCGTCTATAAATCAGTCAATTCGGCGCCGTGAACACCGGTCACGGAAATCCCTCAATGTGCCCGCAACAACCCTGTTCTCCCTGTCCAAAGACGGCCTGACACGAGCGTATACTCGGAAAAGGGGCAGCCTTTCGGCCCCGGCAGCGCCCTTCATTGTACGCCGCCTAGACCCATGAATGGCCATCTCGGCCGTTCAATCCCACCAGGAGATTCTGCTGTCGACTCGCCCCCTTTCGGACTGGGAGCCCGGAGATGAGGAGCGAGGGACTAAAGTGCAGCCGGAAACTCAGCAGCAGCCCTTCGGAGCATTACCTGAGACAGCCCGATCTCAGCACACGATCATAAGCCATTCGATAATGCCTGATATATTTCCCTCCAAACACCATTCTCTGCCTTCCCCTCTTAAATTCAATGTCCCTACTCATGACGTACCCGCTTACAATACATCCAGTCATCTGGCCTCGGCAACCGTCTGTGGCAAAGAAGTCGTTGGACACATTGCCTCTGGCTATAGAAACTCCCCCTCAGCTCTGTTCTGAAGGCGCATTCATCTATCCTGAGATTGCACTCTCTGGTCTAATACTCTCCCTCTGCTGGATAGATCCTCTGCACGACTGCCTTTCAGTTACAGGTGAGCTTCTCCAATTCCCCGCTCCATTCTCTTCAACACCAGAGAATACAGTGTCAGGGCCACCAAACACGCCTCATCTGTTAAATCGTTTATTCTCTGAACCTACTGTGGATGATCACCATTGCCAGCACATATTTTCTTTCTTAAACAGAATTCCTCAGGACAGTAAACTCTCAAAGTGCATAGAGCAGCAAATTGCTTAATGATCAACTGGTATGTGCAAGAGCAGCATTCATTATTGCTATCGGAGGTACACGTGAGAAGGGAAATGTGCAGTTAAATTATCTTTGGAAATACACTCACCGGGAAGAGCAATGATAGCGAGGACGGGGAAGAAAATCACTTTAATTGCTTCTAAAGCATGCGCGACTCGATAATCTAACGTTATCCAATCATAATCTGCAGAAATGTATGGAACCATCCAGAATATATTTTTCCCATTTCGTTTTATATTATAATCTGTTCTTCCCGGATTCTGATCCATGACAGAACGGGTCAGTCCGTCCTTTCTCTCCTCTCGGTGCAGCTCCGGATCTCTGTTCGTAGTAGGAGAGGCTGATCTCGCTGAAACTGGAGGAACTGAGTGAAAGCGACTCTTATTAATAAGAGAGAGAAACCCTCCAGTGACGTCAGTAGTCTACCTTGAATTCACGCGGATTATTTTCTATGAAACGACGGGAAGAATTAACCCTTGGTCTACCCAGTAGCTGAGTGGACGAGCACTGTGGTTGTTACATGGCTTGGAATTTCAAAAATAATAATAAATCTCACAGCATTTCGGAGGATTTAACAAACTTTAAAAGAAAACAAAACCGTCTTAAATAATTAAAGATTCTATGCACTTTAATTTAAAATTCCTGTAAGGAATATTGTAAATTAGTCAAAAATCACATATGGTTCCTCTTCGGTTTGCCCAAAAAGTCTATAAGCCTTCTGTAGAAACCTGCTCTGATGTTAGACAGTAGAAAGAAGTAGAAATGAAAGGCAGGCATGGGTGGGGGTAGTGTGTGTGTGTGTGTGTGTGTGTGAGAGAGAGAGAGAGAGAGAGAGGGGACACAAGGATGGTAATTAAGTGTCGGCAAATGGGTTCCCTCCAGCAGAATGCGGATCAGATGACCGAGCGTTTGATAGATATTTTTGGCACACTGTCGTTCTGTGGTTCTACCAGTGGCTCATTAGCATTTTTCATGTCATGATGATATAGAAGATCTGGTAATGAACTTCAACATGTGTACAGTGCCTCACTTCCTGGCGAGTCCCTGATGCTGTTGTAACAGAAAGGAACCAGGGAAAAAATTATAACATCTCCTTTCTGCCCATACCCGTACTGGTAGCCCATAAAATAGTCCACGTCACCGTAATGCAGATGTTGTCACTGTGTGGTACCTGATGCTGTTTCGCTCTGTGTAAAGAGACGGTGTGGCAGGATAGGCTTAAATCCAGGGGCATAGGCATATTGTATGAAATTTATTTATAAATATTAGCAAGTAATATGGTGTGTGCATTCAACTACTATTTCAAAATCTTTGGAAACCGGTCCTGTTTTCTGTTTGCCATAGGCCCGATAACATGGTGAATCTGTGAGCTTACAAAGGTCGAACTGAAACGGGTGAATCACATTTCTTCTTAACTCTTATTAATCTCTCTGGTGGTTTACAATGAGCTTCTCATAAGGATTACAAATGCGGAAACAGCGAAACGGGCACTTTTATACACATGTATCAGCGCAATACATTTGACGGAATGGTGTTCGGAGCTGGCACGCGTTCCATTAAAGGTATATAGTTTATTGTAAAGCATATTTCTTATTGAGGCAAAACATTAGACAAGCAAAGTTGTGCACTCTAGGCGTCGAATAAAATATATGATTAGATCCCTCTTTCGGCACCATTACGTCCAGCCACTGAATACAAGCGGCACCTGATTGTGTTATTTGACGTTCGCTTTCTCTGGTCTGCTCGGTCGGAGTGTGACCACTGTCCAATGTAACGATAATTATAGAACACAGCCAGAGCTCTTTCCCAATAGCTTGAGTGCTTACTGATCTTCTTGCGAAAAAGGCATCAGATGATCTTGAAGCTTAAGGTACAAGAAATCCCAACAACGATACAAATATTATTCACTGTGCAGATTGTGCTTTGCTTAATAAACAACAGTTATATTCGCTGACTTGTGAGCGGCCATTAACAATTCAATATATTACGAATGTTGTCACCCTTGCCCTTCGGAACCCGTGCCAGTGCGATCAATTATAATTGGGCATCATCTTTAGCCGTATGATCCTGCTGAGAGACGAGTTTAAAGACAGACATTGTCATAGCCAGTGCCGACGTTGGGGTAGAAGCGACATTACGAGTGCGGAGCATTATGTCACTACCCCAGCAGTTTACTTCTCCGTCTGGACAGTGATGGGTCTGGATATGCAGTGAATTTATCACTGTGATCAGGGATGTGGGATTTGATCAGTAGTTGCGCTGTCATTCCGGCAAATGATGTGTCTGGATCTGCGTTGATAATATAAGAATAGATTCTTCCCTCAGCCATTAAATTTCTGAATCGCACAGAACCCAGAAGCCATACCTCACTGCATATTGTTCTCTTTATGCCTTAAGTTAATTTAACATTTTAGACCAATGTTAACTGTGACTGTGATTTACACTTTTAATTGTTATGTATTGCAATGCACTGCTGCAGCATAACGACACATTTCACGACATATGCCACTGACATTAAACTTCATTCTAGTTCTTTTCTACATATTTAGTGATTCGCTTGTGAGGTCGAAGGCTGCTGAATATATCGCTGTGTAGAATCGCCTTAAGAAATAAACTGTGTATCTGTTAGCTGTGATGTTCCAGAAGTGAAAACAAGTCTTGGTATCCTCCTCAATCGACTGTGCAGTGTTTCACTTCCAAATGTTGTGAGTGAACCCTCTACCACCAATCACCTCACTCAGTGCATCCCAGATTCCTTTTGACGTATGGTTCATCAAGTCTTTCGTCAGATACGTGTGAATTACGAATCTTTCTACACGACCCTGTTGTCTAATCCCGTTTCGCTGTTTGAGAAAGTTGTCCCGTGTTGAATATTTCCACAGCCAGATGTAATAAAAAGATGTTGATTATGAATTATCCAGTGTGTATATTTATGGTAAAAACGTGGTTTGAAACATTGTTTGTGTAGAAGCTAAAATTGAAATGAGCAAGTAGTCTGATACCAAATTGCATTACTGCAAAATTCAATCGCTTTACACTGTCAACCGATCTGTAAAGGAAAGATATATCCATTGCTTTTCATTTGATATCATTGCCAATCTGGTGTCTAATGGCGAATCTACATAGAAAGCAGACGAAATGCATTTTGACAAATTGCCATCTATTAGCATTAGGAAAACGACACATCAGTTGCATCTGTAAGGTAAAAGCCTATGTATGTGCCAGGCAGTGGTCCTGCATTTAAGGTCAGCGTTCAAGCTGCAGGACAGAAGCATCTGGAATGATTGTCCACCTGGGTTGTTAATTACGCTGTTATTTGTGGCAGATTTGCCATTGGGGTCCATGCAGATAACAACTAAACAGTAACTTACAGAGTGATGGTGTGACAATAGCTTATCCCTTTGATCTAGATAATCGAAGATAAGCTGACTGCAGTAATTGCACAGGGAGTTGGATAAATCTCCAACTAAATTCTATGCAAAGAGGAGGAAATTAAAATATGCATTTTGGAATGCATTTCATCTGATGACCAGAAGACGCTGTGACCTCATCACTGTGGACGGTCTTAACGCTCCAAAGACAACCATATTATCAACAGCAGCGTGCAACGTCAGCAGCGTGGCCGTCAGTAAGATCAGCGCCACAGCTCAGCGAGCTGAGATCCAGAGAAGCAATGACAATTTCAACGTGATCGGTGACGTGTTTTGAAACTGCAGGCCATTCTGCTTATTGAATCCCGTGATCGTTCTGACTTTCCAGCAGTACATTCACCGTGTCTGCTTCGTATCCGCTGTTCTGCGGTTCCAATCCAGGGAGTGGCTCTCCAAGAGATCGGAGAGATGGTCAGAGTGTGATTAGTGAAGTCTTCGGGCAGATTCATTAAGGCCGTGTATCACAACCGTCCCCATTTGCAGAGAACTCTTCCTTAGAATGTTCACTCATATTGGAGCAAAATTTCCAAATCATTGCAAAATCTTTATCAATAACATGTTTTATTGTCATTTTATTCCAACATCCGGCGTATTCCTTATTTCCAAATGTTCTGGACTACAACACGTTAACTACATCTCTTTCTGACTGAAATTAATTTGATTCGTGATGTGCAATAATTCTCTTTGCTGTTGAGCACAGCCTGTTTGGAGGAACACCAACCTGAACATTTATTTATGGCATTCTTCACAATATTTCTGATATTTTAAAATTTGTTAAACGTGTGTTTACAGACATACGATATACGTTAACAAATAAATGTACTGTATAATTGATAGCATCTGACATCAGGAATAAAAATAAACATCTGTATGTAGACTGGATATTTTGAGGCTCCCCGGGGTGATCCATTATCTGCACCACTGAACATAAGCTGCACCTCCTTTCATACTGTACATTCTTTATCCATGTATCGATTGAACAAAATCCGGAATTATTTTTTTGCAGATAGACTAAATAAAATAGGTGTAAGATTCTCCTTTCCTCCGCTAGCCTGCAGGGCGCACGTCAACATGATTAGCCCACCTGCTTAGCCCTCCACCCAACCGATCAGGTCCTATGAACAGCTCGTGTATATCAAAGGTCTTGGTTATGCGCCCATTGACGACGGACAGACAGTTTTGGAAGACTGTTAATTGACCTTGGTCTTGTAACAAAGGAACGATCTATCGCCGTTTTACTCATAGACATTAAAGTTTAGACAGAGATTGTATGTGACATTGTGGTGGAGATTCGAGGGAGGGCACGTTATCCCATAGAAGCCTCCACTTGAATTTAGTTGAATAATTTTCATTGAATTCTCTGGTCTCAAAAACACCGAAACGTAAAGGTACTAGAAAACAGCCAACTATTGTTTCGTTTGTACGTTTTTAATATTAATTATTCTCGCTCTGATTGGTCTGTTTTTCATCAGTCCACGAGCGTAATGGAGACCGAAACGATTATATAGGATCACACTATAATATTCCTTCAGCCATGATGCCGAGATGCCCACAGCAGAGAAGCCCGAACTCGCCAGTCGGAAAGTGTGTTACAGATTTAGCTACCCGTCCCCTTCTGAAGCGAGCATTCCAATGTAACACCTTCCGTTCGATATTCAACTCACCCTGAGGTTCTCACACACTTTACATCGCAACCCATCTCATTCACTGTCAGCATACCCCATCATCAGCATGTCCTTGCCAGCAGTCTCCCTGCACACTGCTTCTGCTTCTGAACGCTCCGGAACAGCTCTCACACACTTTTACATCGCAACCCATCTCATTCACTGCCAGCATACCCCATCATCAGCATGTCCTTGCCAGCAGTCTCCCTGCACACTGCTTCTGCTTCTGAACGCTCCGGAACAGCTCTCGCAAACCTGCCAAGAAGGATATTGATCGCCCTCAGTTTCAGGTGGAACTTGTACCTTTTGTTCGGGTAGTATCTTCCCCAGAAGAGATCTCAAATGACCCAGAAAGCTGACCACCACTCGATTGCACTCGTTTCGCTACCACACAGTTATCTGTAAAGATCAGCTAATCTTGCCCCGCCCTCACTGGCGGACTGCTCGAGTAGCAACCTAGAGTTCACTACACTGGTGATCCTGCTTTGCAGCGTTCTACCTAGCTCCCCAAAATAATTCGTGAGGCCCGCATCGCTTACCTAGCTATGTCATTGGTCCCATTACATGGGACATGTAAAAGTTTGGGCACACCGGACAAAATTTCTGTTACTCTGAATAGTTAAGTGAGTAGAAGATCAACAATGGGACCACAGAACACTACAGCACAGTACAGGCTCTTTAGCCCTCCATCCTTTAAAAAAAGTACTAAACTGTCACCGGCAGGGTCAGGAACGGACCCAAATGCAGGCCGCAGGCACTGAAGTACTAGGGTAGGACAGGATGGGGATGTTATGGTATGCAAGGGGTAATGCAGGCGAGGCTAAATCCCGGAGTTCTGGCGAGGCAGGAGGATTCCAGAGTTCGTGGCAGAAAGGAAGATCCCAGATTTCAGGCAGGTCAGCAGAGCCCCCTGGGGCTGGCGCATAATTCCTGGGCAGGGCCGCCTCCCAGGCAGGAACACGGAGGCCCGGGAAAGACGAGGAACACCAGGGCAGATGCGGGTCACAACCCATCGGAAAACAGACAGCCTGGCTTCCCCGACGGAGGAGAGAGGCAGGAAGGGGCAGAACCACCCGAGGGGTAACAGAGACGGACTGGCTTACCCGACGTGGGCAAGGGACAGGAAAGGGCACCTTCTTCAGCTCTGCATCACTTTCGCCAATCACCTTTCCAGCTCTTAGATTCATCCCACCCCCTCCGGTCTACTCCTTTCATTTTTCATGTCCCCCTCCCCCCTCTACTTTCAAATCTCTTACTATCTTTCCGTTCGGTTAGTCCTGACGAAGGGTCTCGGCCCGAAATGTCGACAGTGTTTCTCCCTGTAGATGCTGCCTAGCCTGCTGTGTTCTACCAGCATTTTGTGTGTATTGTTGTTTGAATTTCCAGCATCTGCAGATTTCCTCGTGTTTGGATATGAAATTGAGACAGGTTTTTTACTCGACCTTCTGGTCCGTGCAGAAGGTTTACACTCACTTAGTCCTACCTACCTGTACTCAGCCCATAACCGTCCATTCATTTCCTGTCCATATACCGATCCATTTTTTTCTGCCGCCTGCGCACAAATTAATTCAAGAATGTTGATTACAGACTTTCTATCTCAACTCTGTCCTCGTCTTCTATGTATATAACATAATGTGTAAACCACTTTCCATACTGAAATGATGACCATCGGTCAATAAATACACTTATATGGGAATTTCGAAATGGCATTACTCTGTTGTCCTCTTTTGAATTTACGAATGTAAGAAGCGATAATTATCATACGTCGTCATTGACTAATCTCAAAAAAAGATACTAAAATATATTTTGAATGAATAATTGACATTTTATTCTGGTCACTACCAACATAACAAAAAAAATCATTCTCAACGATGGTTTCACAAAACAACAAAATTATATATATTATTTAAAATTGACCAAAAGGATGCAGGCTAAAGCTACAGCTTATTACGCCTATCCTTCTTACTTATACAAAAAACATATTTGGCGTCAATAGGGCATTCCTCAATGCCCTACCATTTGCCCTGTATGTTCTACGTTCTGTATGTTGTAGCTATGTGAAGAGAAATAAGATAGTTAAGAACAATGTAGGCTCCTTGGAGAATGAATTGGGAGAAATTTTTATGGGAAACAGGGAAATGGCAACAGAATTTAACGCGTAATTTAGATCTGTCTTCACCAGGGAGGACACAAGCAATCTCCCAGATGTATGGATGGGCCAGGGTCATAAGATATCAGAGGAATTGAAACAGATTTACATTAGGAAAGAAACTGTGATGAGTAGACTGATAGTACTGAAGGCTAATAAATCCCCGGGTCCAGATGGTCTGCATCCGAGTGTTCTAAAAGAGGTGGCTCAGGAAATTGCGGATGCATTGGTAATCACCTTCCAATGTTCCTTAGATTCAGGATCAGTTCCTGATGATTGGAGAGTGGCTAATGTTATCCCTCTTTTCAAGAAGGGAGGGACGGAGAAAACGGAGAACTATCGCCTGTTAGCCTAACGTCAGTCGTGGGGAAGATGCTTGAGTCCATTATTAAGGACGAAATAGTGGCATACCTTGATGGCAGTAATAGAATTAGGCCGAGCCAGCATGAATTTACCAAGGGCAAGTCATGCTTGACTAACCTGTTGGAGTTGTTTGAGGGTGTAACAAGGATGTTTGTCGAGGGTAAGCCTGTGGATGTAGTGTACCTAGATTTTCAGAAGGCGCCACATAGGAGATTGGTGAGTAAAATCAGAACTCATGGCATTGGGGGCAGGGTTTCAACATGGATAGAAAACTGGTTGGCAGATAGAAAGCAAAGGGTAGCAGTGAATGGGTGTTTCTCGGACTGGCTGGAGGTGACTAGTGGGGTACCACAGGGTTCTGTATTGGGACCACAGCTCTTTACGATTTATATCAACGATTTAGATGAGGGTACTGAAAACTATATCAGCAAGTTTGCTGACGATACTAAACTGGGTGGCAGTGTGACATGCGAAGAGGACGTTAGGAGAATACAGGGAGACTTGGATAGGCTGGGTGAGTGGGCAGATACTTGACAGATGTCATTCAATGTGAATAAATGTGAAGTTATCCACTTTGGAAGCAGGAACAAGAGGGCAGAGTATAGTCTGAACGGTGTAGAGTTAGGTAAGGGAGAAATGCAAAGAGACCTAGGAGTCCTAGTTCATCAGTCAATGAAGGTGAATGAGCAAGTGCAACAGGCAGTGAATAGGGCAAATGGAATGTTGGCCTTTATTACAAGGGGAATTGAATACAAGAGCAAGGATGTCCTTTTGTCCTTTTGCATTTGTACAGGGCCCTGGTGAAACCACACCTGGAATATAGTGTACAGTTTTGATCTCCAGGTTTAAGGAAGGACATTCTGGCAATTGAGGAAGTGCAGCCTAGATTCACTAGGTTGATTCCTGGGATGGCAGGGCAGTCTTACTCAGAGAGATTGGAGAGATTGGGTTTGTACACGCTGGAATTGAGGAGATTGAGAGGGGATCTGATTGAAACGTTTATTATAATTAAAGGATTTGATAGGATTGAGGCAGGAAATATGTTCCAGATGTTGGGATAGTCCAGTACTAGAAAGCATAGATTGAGAATAAGAGGTCAGTTATTTAAAACAGAGTTGAGGAAAAACTTCTACTCCCAGAGAGTTGTGGAGGTGTGGAATGCACTGCCTCGGAAGACTGTGGAGGCCAATTCTCTGGATGATTTCATGAAGGAGCTACATAGATATCTGATGGATAGGGGAATCAATGGATATGGGGACACCGCAGGGACCGGTTATTGATAGTGAATGATCAGCCATGACCTCAGAATGGCGATGCAGACTCGAGGGGCCGAACTGTCTACTTCTGCACCTATTGTCTATTGTCTATTGTCAATCTTCATATCAATACAAAATAACATCATAATCTTTTAACTCAAAATTCCAAATCCAAGTATGATTTGTTTACATTACTCCTATTCATTTTAAAATCTTGTATTTTATATGTGTACATTAAATTATTTTAGAATATTTTAAACGTGGTAAGTGTGGTACATTTTTTATGAAATTCACACTACAACTGTTGCATAGATTCACCACTCTGACAGAAATACAATGATTTTTTTTTTACATTTGTTCTTATCCTTTGTTTTTGAAATATACATGTTCCTCTCAAATCATGTTGACTTTCTCTCATTTTAAACAACCTTTGGATACGTTGTGGTAACGGACCATATTTTACTTTATTTATTATTATAAAATCTACGAAATCTCTGAATTTTAAAGTGCTTAGTTGAATAAATATTGGATTGTTTGGCTCATAATAACTTGTCCTGCTGACAATTCGTATGGATTTCCTTTGAAGTAGAAAATTTGAGTTTCTATTTGTTTTGTATGTATTTCACCATAACTCTACACAGTCAGTCATGAATGGAACTATGATAGGAAATCTTGCGCGTTGGACGTTATTGCAATAGATTTTGACATTTTTGCTTTCATGTAACTTACTTGTTGTTTCCAGCTTAATTTATTATCTATTACCTAAATATTTGTTTCTGATACCTTATCAAATTCAATGTCATTTATTCTAAGTTTACTATATGAATTTAGTGCACGGTTTCCAAATATTCTGAATTTAGTTTTACTTATATTCACAGTTAAATTGGTCGCATCGAATCATTTCTTTATATTTTTTTTCTCCACTGTATCCAAAAGTTGTTTCAGATGTTTCCCGCTACAAAATATAGTTGTATCATCAGCAAATAATATACATTTTATATCTGAGAAACCATACATGTATTGTTTTTTTATACAAAATGAATAGCAATGGACCAATCACTGAACTTTGTGGAACCCCACAAGTTACCCTCAAAAGTTTTGAATTCGAGTTGTTTATATATACATACTGATACCTGTCTTCCAAATAACTACTTAACCTGTCATGTACCTCCACTCTAATACCACATCTTTTTATCTTTGTTAATAATAACTGATGGTCCATGGTGTCGAATGTCTTTTGTAGATCGAGGATTATTCGCACTGTATAGTATCCAGCGGGCAGCGTCGGGAGCAGGCAACAGATTTAAAGGGCTTTGGAACAACGGGCTTAGGCGGTAACTGGACGAGGCGGGGCAGATGTTGATTCCGAAAGAAAGTAGTATGAGTGTGAGGCCGGTTTTCTGTGGTCGGTGTCAGATGTGGAAGGTCCTGGAGTCTCCCGGCGTCCCGAACGGTCACATCTGCACCCGGTGCATATAGATGCAACTCCGAAGAGACCGTGTTAGGGAACTGGAGATGCAGCTCGATGGCCTTCGTCTGGTCAGGGAGAGTGAGGAGATGATAGAGAGGAGGTAAAGGCAGGTGGTCACACCGGGGCCACGGAGAACAGAGAAATGGGTCACAGTCAGAACAGGGAAGGGGACGAGTCAGGTCCTAGAGAGTACTCCTGTGGATTTACCCCTTGACAATAAGTACTCTTGTTTGAGTACTGTTGGGGGGAGGACAGCCTACCTGAGGGAAGCGACAGTTGCCGTGCCTCTGGCACAGAGTCCGGCCCTGTAGCTTATAGGGGTAGGGAAAGTAAGAGAAAGGCCGTAGTGATAGGGGACTCAATAGTCCGTAGGTCAGACTTACGATTCTGTGGACGCAGGGAAGAAACTCGGATGTTAGTTTCTCTTCCAGGTGCCAGGGTCCCGGATGTTTCTGATCGCATTCAAGATAACCTGTGGTGGGAGGGAGAACTGCTAGAGGTCGTGGTACATATTTGTACCAATGACATATGTAGGGAAAAAGGAAGATGTCCTGACAGAATACGACAGGGAGTTAGGAAGTAAGTTGAAAAGCAGCACCTCAAAGGTAGTAATCTCGGGATTACTGCCTGTGCCACGCGAGAGTGAGAATAGAAATAGAATGAAGTGGAGGATAAATGCATGGCTTAGCTAATGGAGCAGGAGTCAGGAATTCAGATTTCTGATCCTCGGGACCACTTTTGCGGCGGCTGCACACGGTGCAAAAAAGACGAGGTGCTCTTGAATCCCATGGGGACCAACATCATGGCGGGCAGGTTTGATAAAGCTGTTGGGGAAGGTTTAAACTAGTTTGGCGAGGGTGTGGGTATCAGAATGTGAGTGCAGGGATTAAAGTAGAAGGACGAGGGCATGATGCTAAGAGTTCTGAGTTGATGAGGAAGGACAGGCAGGGGACAAAACATAATTGTAGCCAGTTAAAGGGGTTGAAATATGTCTATTAAAATGCTAGGAGTATTAGGAACAAGGAGCATGGACTTAGAGCATGGATTAGTATGTGGAACTACGAAGTTGTGGCCGTTACAGAAACTTGGTTGTGGGAGGGAAGGATTGGATGATTCAGGTCCCGGGGTTCAAGTGTTTTAAAGGTAATAAAATGGGAGTTAGAAAAGGGGAGGAGTGGCATTGTTGTTGAGGGATATTATCACGGCTATAGAAATGGGGACGCTGCAGAAGGAGAGTCCACGGAGTCAGTCTGGGTGGAGGCAGAAATACGAAGGGATCAATCACTGTGCTGGGAGTAGTCCATAGGCCCCCAAATAGCCCTCGGGACACGGAGGAGCAGATACGCAGGCAAATTATAGAATGGTGCAGGAAAGACAGGGTAGTAGGTATGGGTGATTTTAACTTCCCTCATATTGACTGCCACGTCCTGAGTGCAAGGGGGATAGATGGGTCTGATTTTGTCAGGTGTGTTCAAGAAAGATTCCTGACACAGTATGTGGACCGGCCGACGAGAGGAAAGGCTATATTGGATCTAGCTCTGGGCAATGAACCTGGTCAGATGACAGACCATTTGGTGGGGGTGCATTTTGGAGAGAGTGACCACAACTCCCTTAGTTTTAGCAGAGCTATGGAAATGGATAAAATCGGAAGATATGCTAAAGTGCTGAATTCGGGAAGGGATGCGGCAGGAATTAGCGAGAGTAAATTGGAAGCAGATGTTCAAAGGAGAAAGCACAGAAATGCTGTGAAAGAAACTTAGGGGCCACTTGAGCTAGTTTCAGGATAGGTTTGTCCCACTGAGGCAAAAAAAAAGTAGGGAAAGGGTACTGTGGTTGACGAAACACGTGAGGCAGCTCGTCAAGAAGGAAAAGGAAGCATGTGTTACATATAAGAAGCTGGAAGTAGGAGGGCCTCATGAGAAATAGAGGGTAGCCAGGAAGGAGCTAAAGGACGTAGGAGCGCACGAAAGGGGCATGAGAAGGCCTTGACATGCAGAATTAAGGAGAACCCCAAGGCGTTCTAGGGGTTTGTGAAGAACAGGAGGAGGACGAGAACGAAGGTGGGACAGCTGTTGGACAAAGAGGGCAACGTGTTCCTGGAGGCTGGGGAGGTAGGAAATGAATACTTTGCTTGAGTATTCACATGTGAAAAGGATTTTCATCAGGGTGAGGTCGAAATAGAGCAGGGCTGTGTGCTGGACTATGTGGAGTTTAAGGAGGCAAAGTGCTGGATCTTCTTAAAAACACTAAGATTGATAAATCCCCAGGGCCGAATATGATACACCCCAGGAATTTGAGGAAATTGAGAGAAGAGATTGCAGGAGTATTAGCTATG
Source organism: Hypanus sabinus (assembly GCF_030144855.1). Classification (NCBI taxonomy): domain Eukaryota; kingdom Metazoa; phylum Chordata; class Chondrichthyes; order Myliobatiformes; family Dasyatidae; genus Hypanus; species Hypanus sabinus. Next base: position 203,008 of record NW_026781846.1, on the reverse strand, counting down.
ATCTTTGAATCCTTTCGGGCTACAGGGGAAATGCCGGAGGACTGCAGAATGGAAACTGTAGTTCTCCTGTTTAAAAAAAGGTAATGGAGAGAAAACTGGGAACTATAGACCGGCGAGTCTTACGTCGGTGGTCTGCAAACTACTGGAAAGGATTCTTGAGGATTGGATCTACGAGCATTTGGAGAAGTACAGTCCACTCATAGATAGTCAACATGGCTTTGTGAAGGGAAGACCGTGTCTCAAGAGCCTGATTGAGGTTTTTGAAGAGGTAAAAGAAGAAATTAATGAGGGTAGGGCAGTGGATGTGATCTATATGGACTTTAGCAAGGCATTTGACAGGGTCCCAAACGAGAGACTCATGCAGAAATTTTTGAGCATGGGATAAGTGGAACCTTGGCTGCTTGGATAAAAAATGATTTAAAGAATGAAAGCAGAGGGTTTTTCAAGGATGTAACCAGGAAGTTAGACGGGGGTATCCAGTGGATGTAGTGCACCTCGATTCTCAGAAGGCATTTGATAAGGTCCCACATAGAAGATTGGTGGGTAAAATCAAAGCTCAGGGCATCGGGGGGAAGGCATTGACATGGATAGAAAACTGGCTGGCAGGTAGAAAGCAAAGGGTAGCGGTGAATGGCTGTTTCTAGGACTGGCGGGTTGTGACTAGTGGGGTGCCGCAGGGCTCAGTACTGGGACCACAGCTGTTTACCATTTACGTTAACGATTTGGATGAAGGCATAGAAAATAACATCAGCAAATTTGCTGATGATATTAAGCTGGGTGGCAGTGTGACATGTGATGAGGATGTTAGGAGTATTCACGGTAACTTGGATAGGCTGGGTGAGTGGGCAGATACTTAGCAGTTGGCGTTTAATGTGAATAAGTGTGAGGTTATCCACTTTGGGAGTAAGAACAGGAAGGCAGATTATTATCTGAACGGTATAGAGTTGGGTAAGGGAGTAATATAAAGAGATCTTGGAGTCCTTGTTCATCAGTCACTGAAGGTGAATCAGCAAGCCAAGAAGGCGAAAGGAATGTTGGCCTTTATTACAAAGGGAATTGAGTACAAGAGCAAGGAAATACTCTTGCATTTGTACAGAGCCCTGGTGAGACCACACCTGGAGTATTGTGTACAGTTTTGGTCTCCAGTGTTAAGGAATGACACCCTGGCTGTAGAGGAAGTGCAGCGTAGATTCACGAGGTTAATTCCTGGGATGTCTGGACTGTCTTACGCAGAGAGGTTAGAGAGACTGGGCTTGTACACGCTGTAATTAAGGAGATTGAGAGGGGATCTGATTGAAACATATAAGATTATTAAGGGATTGGACAAGATAGAGGCAGGAAATATGTTCCAGATGCTGGGAGAGTCCAGTACCAGAGGGCATGGTTTGAGAATAAGGTGTAGGTCATTTAGGACAGAGTTAAGGAAAACCTTCTTCTCCCAGAGAGTTGTGGGGGTCTGGAATGCACTGCCTCGGAATGCACTGTCTGGATGCTTTCAAGAAAGAGCTAGATAGGTATCTTATGGATAGGGGAATCAAGGGATATGGGGACAAGGCAGGAACCGGGTATTGATAGGAATTGATCATCCATGATCTCAAAATGGCGGTGCAGGCTCGAATGGCTGAATGGTCTACTTCTGCACCTATTGTCTATATTGGTAGTTGTGGAAGGACATTGCTTTGCCTGGATGTCAGTGACTAGTGGAGTGCCGCAGGGATCTGTCCTGGGACCCCTGCTATTAGTGATTTTTATAAATGACCTGGATGTAGAAGCAGAAGGATGAGTGAGTATGTTTGCGGATGGCACGAAGATTGGAGGAATTGTGGATGGAGCTGCAGGTTGTCGAAGGTTACAAGAGGATATCGACAGGCTGTAGAGTTGGGCAAAAAAATGGCAGGTGGAGTTCAATCCGGATAAGCGTGAGTTGATGCATTTTGGAACCAGAAGTCTGAGTTAGGATTAATGGTCATTTACTTAAGAGTGTGGATGAACAAAAGGACCTTGGGGTTCACGTTGCTTTGAATTTATTGAAGATGTAACTAGTAGAGTGTATAGGGGAGAGCCAGTGGATGCTGTATATTTGTATTTTCTAAAGGCTTTTGACAAGGTCTCACACAGGAGATTAGTGTGCAAACTTAAGGCACACCGTATTGGGGGTATGGTATTGATGTGGACAGGGAATTGGTTGGCAGACAGTAAGCAAAGAGTGGGAGTAAACGGGACATTTTCAGAGTGGCAGGCAGTGACTAATGGGGTACCGCAAGGCTCAGTGCTGGGACCCGAGATGTTTACAATATATATTAATGATTTAGACGAGGGAATTAAATGGAGCATCTCCAAGTTTGCAGATGAAATGAAGCTGGGTGGCGGATATTAGCTGTGAGGAGGATGCTAAGAGGATGCAGGGTGACTTGGATAGGTTAGGTGAGTGGGCAAATTCATGGCAGATGTAAATTAATGTGGATAAATGTGAGGTTATCCACTTTGGCTGCAAGAGCAGGAAAACAGATGATTATCTGAATGGTGGCCGATTAGGAAAAGGGGAGGTGCAACGAGACCTGGGTGTCCTTAGACACCAGTCATTGAAGGTGGACATTCAGGTACAGCAGGAGGTGAAAAAGGCAAATGGCATGTTGGCATTCATAGCAAAAGGATTTGAGTACAGGAGCAAGGAGTTTCTACTGCCGTTGTACAAGGCCTTGGTGAGACCGCACCTAGAGTATTGTGTGCAGTTTTGGTCCCCTAATCTGAGGAAAGACATTCTTGCCATAGAGGGAGTGCAAAGAAGGTTCACCAGATTGATTCCTGGGATGGCAGGACTTTCATATGAAGAAAGACTGGATCGACTAGACTTATACTCACTAGAATTTAGAAGATTGAGTGGGGATCTTATTGAAACGAATAAAATTCTAAAGGAATTGGACAGGCTAGATGCAGGAAGATTGTTTCCGATGTTGAGGAAGTCCAGAACGAGGGATCACAGTTTAAGGATAAAGGGGAAGCCTTTTAGGACCGAGGCGAGGAAAAACTTCTTCACACAGAGAGTGGTGACTCTGTGGAATTCTCTGCCGCAGGAAACAGTTGAGGCCGGTTCATTGGCTATATTTATGAGGAAGTTAGATATGGCCCTTGTGGCTTAAGGGACCAGTGGGTATGGAGAGTAAGCAGATACAGGGTTCTAAGTTGAATGTTCAGCCATGATCATACTGAATGGCGGTGCAGTCTCGAGGGGCCGAATGGCCTACTCCTGCATCTATTTTCTACGTTTCTATGTAACCACCGTGTTAATTTGCCGCCTGTCCAAAATCTATCTCCCTATCAGTTCTTATCTGTATCCATATTTTTTTTTCCCTTTGCTGATAGGCTGCGGGGTGTGTGGTCTCTCCGCAATACTCTGAAATGAGTGGTTTCTCACTTTTTGATTCCGCGATCTACTCACGGTCTATCAATAGACAATCTTTTCATGGTGTCTTGCCTTACTGCAGCTGTGATACCATCTTCAATGACACTCCGTTTATCGTCTTTTACGCGACTCTCCATGTTGAAACAACTGAACCCGAAATATACAGCAGACATCCTGCCCTTGTGTTTGTCAAGTCTCTACGATACTTTGGATTAATTCAGAATATGCTACAATCACCCATTGAACTTCTGCCCAGTTTTCTAACTTAACTGTATGAAGTATGCAATCCCCAGTGATTTTTCCAATTTCAGGATGACTATGCAAATGATTGTTTGAATTTCTGACAAAGCTGCACATTTTAAACTGTTTTATTCGCAAAACTCCGCTGCATTGCAATTAGGCGTGCGCGCTATCTATAAAAATGGCCGCTTAATGTAAACACATACTTCAGTCCTTTCTTCAGCTCTTCTCTGAACTTCCTCTGTGTCACTGTATAGATACAGGTATTGGTGCACATACTGAGAATTTGCAACATGAAACCAAATTGTTGTAGTATATATACCGGGGAATTCAAATATTTGTCCTCATAAAAATAGTTTTGTGGTTGCGTTTTCAAGGTACGAGCTACATAGGGCATCCAAAATAAGATAAAATTAGCTGAAATTGCAAACAATAAAATCATCGATTTTTTCCGGTTTTCCACCTCGGCATCTTTCAGATTATCGTTTTTGTTCCTAAGCCGTCTGCGGACTCTGTTCGCCGCAATTATATGTCTGACTGTTAACCCATTGAATACGAGCAGTAAGCCGATTGGCAACAACGGTGTTATAAAAGCATACAGAAATTCGAAAACTTTCCACACGGGTAAAACAGTGTATTCATATGTAAAAGTGCAACGCCACGGTATGTTGTCAATAATGGCGTAAGGTTCAACGGCAAAGTAAAATGGGATACTCCTGCCGCAGCTAATTATAACCACGATCGCCATAGCCACAGTTGCTGTTCTCTCAGTGCAGTATCGCTCCGCGAGCTTTCGACAACATATTGCGATGAAACGATCGAAGGTAAAACTGACAGTGAACCAAACAGAACAGTCCATCGTTAGAATCCTAAATAAAACAGTCAGAGTGCATACAGGAGTGATGAGCAGGGATCTAGAATACATATAGATATAATTAGTATGTTCCATTAACGCAGCAACGATAACCACCATCAGATCCGCTGTTGCCATTCCAACCAGGTAACGGGTGATGCATTTGGAGAGTCCGCACTTTCCCCGAGATAGGATCACAATCGCTGTTAAATTAACTACATGAAATTTGGAGAGAGAAAAAAATGAACACAGAATTATCGTTAGGGGCAAATTTCTAAATGCTCAACTTTCTTCTGTCGCTGTACAGGACATTTTTTATTTGGAAATCCAGTGCGTTTGGATTACGTCGGTACACCCTGGCTTAGGACAATAATGGACTGGATTGGCAGTGGTTTGGCGACCTTCAGACTGTATAGAGCCGGGCCGTTGATTTCCACGATTCATGTACCGGTGATCAGTCGGTCGCATAAACAACACTATTTCCAATCTTACAGGGGACACGGCTAACGGGATTATTTGTACTGGAATTAAGGAGATTTAAAACATAAATTATAATTGACTACCTTCTGGGAGAACAGACCTGCGTTTCCGAAGTAGACTCGTCTGTCATTTGGAAAAGCTCCTTTGTATTTGTTGTAAGGTCGAAGTGTCTGTATTGATAGAGACTCCGACCATTAAAAACATGGGCCAGTATCACTTGAGAAAACCAAGCCAGGTGAAACTATGAAACTAGATATTGGCACCAATGTAACTTACAAGAATAAAATACATCGATTTACATATGAAAAATGAAAAATAAATCCATCAGGTACATGAACCCTGCATTAGAACATACAAAATAGAATAGTACAGAACATTACATGCACTTCGGCCCACAATGTTGTGCCGACCCTAAAACCCTGCCTCCCATATAACTCCCCACCTTATATTCCTCAATATACCTGTCTAGTGGTCTCTTAAACTTCACTCTCTGCCTCCACCACTGACTCAGGCAGTGCATTCCACGCACCAACCACTCTCTGAGTGAAAAACCTTCCTCTAATATCCCCTTTGAACTTCCCTCCCCTTACCTTAAAGCCATATCCTCTTGTACTGAGCAGTGGGGCCCTGGGGAAGAGGCGCTGGCTTTCCACTCTGTCTATTCCTCTTAATATCTTGTACACCTCTATCATGTCACCTCTCATCATCCTCCTCTACAAAGAGTAAAGCCCTAGCTCCTTTAATCTCGGATTATAATCCATACTCTCTGAACCAGGCAGCAACCTGGTAAATCTCCTCTGTACCCTTTCCAATGCTTCTCCAATACTGAGGCGACCAGAACTGGACAGAGTACTCCAAGTGTGGCCTAACTAGAGTTTTATTGAGCGGCATCATTACATCGCGTCTCTTAAACTCTATCCCTAGATTATGAAAGCTAACACCCCATAAACTTTCTTAACTACCCTATCTACCTGTGAGACAACTTTCAAGGATCTGTGGAGATGTACCCCCAGATCCCTCTGCTCCTCGACACTACCAAGTATCCTGCCATTTACTTTGTACTCTGCATTGGAGTTTGTCCTTCCAAGGTGCACTACCTCACACTTCTCCGGGTTGAACTCCATCTGCCACTTCTCAGCCCACTTCTGCATCCTATCAATTACTGAAACACTTTTCAAATGAGGGTAGCATCTGTGCTGAGTAAAACAGCGAACAGTGCAGGGGAACCGAAGCAAGACACCGGCATCATATATATACTGACCAACTCGTATCTTACCAGGGACACCAACCGCTACAACTGTAGGATAGAAAACGCTCGCGATGTAGTAAATCGCAGGATATACCATATTCCGTCAGAAGCAGGGTTCGGGTGTACAGAACGTTCCAACTGCTCCTATGGACCGGTGATCGGCTTTACAGAGTTATATATAAGTGCGAGGTATTCCACAGAGGCAATTAGCGTGACTATCACATCAGTCACATTAGTGACAGCCAGCTACACAAACCACTTGCATTACATTGTTTTTCTCAGTCTGAGAATGGGCCTGAAGTCTGGCTCCTCAAGGGATGTTATAAGTTCAAACAAAAAATCATGTGAACATTTCCAGTTTAATTTCCAAGACGCCTAGTGTCAGATGCTGAAATTGCATATTTTCTGATCAGTGTTATGTCAGACTCAGAATCAAGTTTGTTATCACCAGCATGTGTCGTGAAACTTGTTAACTTAGAAACAGTATTTCAATGCAATGCATAATATAGAGGAAGAGGAACATATAATAATTGTAATAGAAATAAATAAAAAAATAAGAGTATACGTGTTGGGCTCTCAGTTCCATTAACTGCAGTGTTAACTGTTCAGGCAAACAACATAGCTTCTCTGTATTGTTATAATGAAATGGCTTCTCGTAATGTTACTTAATGTTGTATTGGATATCTTTAGCTGGAATATTTAGGTTGTAACTGCAGATAAGAAGGAACAAACCAATGGAGAATTGTTATGCTATCTTGTATGTGTGAGCTGAGCGGGAGTTCGCGGTCGTTTTTGGATTAGGCGAGCAAGGAGGACGGATGCGTGAGGAGCTGACGGCAATCCCAGGGCGGCGGACACTGGTCGTATGCGGTTCGGACGGTGGCCGAAGTCTCGGTAGGTAGAGGCGTGAGCTCCATTGTATTAAAATACTATATACACAAACTGATGAACTTATTGATTTGGCGCCTTTAGGTCACCTGTTTCTACTAACCCATCACTAAGAAATAACTATAAAGTTGTAATTATTTACTCGTCATTGGTGCATTGTCTCATATTTGTGTTGCGAGCGTGGCCTGGTGGCCTGGGTGGGGGGGGGAGGGGGTGGGCGGGGCATTATACCTAATTTACACAGAAGTATTGCACTGTTGGCGGGGCGACGGCGGTTCACCCAAGGCAAACGGGAGTAAATTGGGGCACGTACAGTTGCTACATACGGATATTGAATTGACTAAAATTCCTTCAAGAACAGAAATAATATATATTAAAAAGTGAGGTAGAGTTCTCGGTATCAATGCCCATTTAGGAATCGGATGTCAGAGGGCAAGAAGCAGATCCTGAACCACTGAGTGTGTGCCTTCAGGCTCGTTCTCAGAAATGCAGCGTCCATTATTAATGACCTGCAGCACCCCGGGCATGCCCTTTTCTCTCTGTTACCATCAGTTAGGAGGTACGGAAGCCTGACGGCACACAGTCAGCGATTCAGGAACAGCTTCCTCCTCTCTGCTATCCGATTCCTGAATGGAATTAGAAGTTTTGGACACTACCTCACTTTTTGAGTATACAGCATTTCTGTTTTTGCACATTCCTTTTAAAATCTATTCAATATACGTAATTAAGGTATTTGTTTATTTATTGTTTTATTTACACAGTCACACATATATATATACACACATTCTCTCTCTCTACTCGATTATGTATTGCTAAACTGCTGTTGCTAAGTTAACAAATTGTACGTCACATGTCTGTGATAGTAAACCTGATTCTGATTCTGATTCCTACCTGAAAATGAGAAAAAATGAGAAAAAAGGGCATGTCCTGGGTACATTGTAGGCTCTTACCCAACTCGGAGCCGAATAAATTTACAACCCTTTTCAACTTATTTCGGTCCTGTAGAGTAGACCCCTTACCTGAGAGTTATGCAGGCTGTCAGAATGCACTCCAATGTACAATAGACGTCTTTGAATGTACTTGTTGATACGCCAAAGTTTTCAAACTCCAAATAATGTATAGTTGATGTCTTGCCTGCTTTATAACTCCATTGATATATTGAGACCAGGTTAGCTCCTTGGAGATCTTGACACCCAGAAACTATAAACTGCTGAGACTTTCCACTTCTCATCTCTCTATGAGGATTGGTATGTGTTCCTCCGCCTTACCCTTCCTGAAGTCCACACTCAGCTCTTTCGTCTCACTGACGTAAAATACCTTGCATTCGCACTGAAATTGTGTGCTGAAAATCCGAAGTGCTGCTTACGTCCCCATTAAACTCAGCGGAGTCACCACGTGTTTGTTGTCCAATAACAGCATTCTGTCGTACGCATCCCTCTTCTCAGCTGAGTGCCGTGCTATCGGTTTGCAAAGGCTGTTTATCAGTTGGCTAATTGTGGGTTGTCCAGTGTGCGCGGTGACATGCTGAAGATGTAGATCGTTCATGTGAAAATCACATGTTGTCTTCCAAATTTTTATTTCAGACACATCAAATTAAAACAACTGGATCAGCATTAGAAGCCAGAGAGTGGATTGTTTATCCTTTTTATTCTGACGGGTCTGCTGCACGGATTGGAGTTAGGTCCGTTGCTATTTATCATCCATGTGGAAGGATTTTGCTCAAACACTTAGATCGTATCGGCAATTATTTTGTATACATGTATACACATACCATTTACAGTCAGATATCCAATCAGATCAGTGTACATTGATAAATCTGATGGCCTGATGAAAGAAGCTTCTCTGGAGCCTGTTGGCCCTGACCTTTATGCTGGTGTACCGCCGGACGGAGGCATCTGAAAGAGTTTAAGGTTGGCGTGGCTGGAGTCCCTGATGATCGTCCGGGCCCTTTTTACGCACCTTCTGCTGTACATGTCCTGCAGAGAGGAAAGTTCACAACCACAGATGCGCAGGGCTGTCGGCACCGCTCTCTGCAGAGCTCTGTGACTGAGGGTAGTACAGTTCACTTACCAGGCGATGACAGAGCCAGTCCAGGCTGCTGTCGATGCTGCCCCTGTAGAAGGTCCAGAGGATCTGGGGACTCATGCCAAACCTCTTCAGCCGACTGAGGTGAAAGAGGCACTGGCCTTCTGTTGACACTATGCAACTGGTATGTACAGTCTAGATAGGATACTCGGTGATATGTAAACCGAGGAACTTGCATCTAATCAGCCTATCAACTGCAGTCCCATGATGTCAATGGGGGCTAGACGGCATATGTTTCTCGCATAATCTACCATCAGCTCCTTCGGTTTTTTTTTTCAACATTGAAAGTGATGCTGTTTTCTTGGCATCACCGTGTCAAAGTGTTGACTTCTCTGTGAGCTGTCTCATCGTTGCTCAACCTTTCGCAGGCTGAAAGATATGCCATGTTATTACTCTGCGGAAAATAAATAAAATAGCTGTTTCCTTGGATTTTCTAATATTATATGAATGTGGACACTACTCAAGTAACAGAATAATAAAATGAACCGAATTACCGACTTCGAGCACTGGGGTTTCTTGGTATGATCTTCATTGGAGAGAAAAGTGTACAAATCCGCAACTTTTCCCTTTGTTTCCCAATAAATACAAAGTAATTTCTTACAAAGATTTTGATGCCCCTGAATTAAAGCATTTTCTGTCATGCATCAGAATCTGAGGGGCAGCTTGAACTACAACTGAGGCCTTACACACAGAGGAACAGCCTCTGCCGTAATTTATAGAAAACTTACAAACATAGAAAACCTACAGCACAATACAGCCCCTTCGACCCACAAAGTTCTGCCGAACATGTCCCTACCTTAGAAACTACTAGGAATACCCGTAGCACTCTATTTTTCTAAGCTTAATGTACCTATCCAAAAGTCTCCTCAAGAGACCCTAACATATCCGGCTCCAACAGCGTTGCCGGCAGCCCGGTCAACAAACGCACCACTATCTGAGTAAAACAACTTACTCCTGATACCTCCTCTGTACCTACTCCCCAGCACCTTAAACGTGTGTCCTTTTGTGGCAACCATTTCAGCCCTGGGAAAAACCTTTGACTACCTACACGATCACTGTCTGTCATCACATTCTACACCGCTATCAGGTCACCACTCATCTTCTGTCGCCCTATGGAGAAAACGCCGAATTCATTCAACCTATTCACATAAGGTATGCTCCCCAATTCACGCAAAATCATTGTAAATTTCATCTGCACCCTTTCTTTGGTTTCCTCATCTTTCCTGTAGTGAGGCGACCAGAACCGAGGACGGTACTCCAATTGGGTCCGACGAGGGTCCTATGTAACTGCAAGATTACCGCTTAGCTCCTCAATTCAATTCCACAATAGATGTCGGCTAATAAACCGTATGCGTTATTAACCGCAGTGTCAACCTGCGCAGCTGCTTTGAGCGTCCTATGGACTCGGACTCCAAGATCCCTCTGATCCTCCACAGTGTCAACAATCTGACCATTAATACTATAATCTGCCATCATGTTTGACCTACCAAAATCAATCACTTCACACTTAGTTAACACACACACAATGCTGGTGGAACCCAGCAGGCCACACAGCATCTATAAGGAGAAGACCTGTCGATGTTTCAGGCCGAGATCCTTCGTCATGGCTCAGATGGCTTAATGCTTCTCCCTATAGATGCTGACTGACCTCCTGCTTTCCACCAGTATTTTGTGTGTGTTGCCTGAATTTCCAGCATCTGCAGATTTCCTCGTGTTCACTTCACAACTATCTGGGTTGAACGCCATCTGCCACTTCTCATCCCAGTAAGTATCCTATCAACGTCCCGCTCTAACCTTTGACAGCCCACAACACTATCCACGAACAGTCCAACCTTTCCATCATCAGCAAGCTTAATAACCCATCCCTCCATTTCCTCATCCAGGTCACTTACAGTGATACAATATAATGATAAAGTCTGTATAACTGTGGCGTGGCCTCTGGTATGGGGTTTGGATACTGGTACGCGCTGTATTGAAAGCATATTTTTATATTTTCTTGCTCTTTTACGATTCTGCAAAATTGGAAATTCGCAGGAAAATGAGACACAATACACATCTTGAAAATTAATAAACCACAACTATATCAACATGACAAGAGAAATACTAGTCAGCCACTTCTAAAGACTATGTGCAAAGAATGACTATTGGCCACTCAGTGATACGATCCACTTTCTGCTGGAGCGAACCCAGTTCCTGACAGCTAATTCCATCAAATTCTGTTATTATAATCCTCTCTGAATCTCACTCCCTGTCTTCCCTCTCTCCCCATATCTGTTTTTCTCGTTTACTTGCTAACCCTGTTTAACATGTGTGCAGGTTTGTACAGAAGCGAAGAGTCTTTTTCTCTGTTATAACATTGCTGTTGAATTGGAAAGAAGAAAGGGACGAATTTTAAAATATTTGATTACAACCGAAGCTCTGCACAGACCACGGTTATACAGACTGCACCAAATATAGCAGCTGATGCTGCTCCGTTGGGTATAAAGTGGGTGAAATAACACAATTCAGTCAGATGCACAGTCCTGTTCTTCGTACTGACCTTGTAAGTATTGACAAAAAAGAAAAAAATAAATAAACCCTGAGCTGTAATTTTTTCAAAATCTTTCAAAACCTTGTCAGCGCGCTGACTAAATTTCTTCTCGACTATTGCTAATGACATCTTTGATGCACAGCGAGCTATTCTTGTCTGTATACACAGCCATGTCGAAACAACGAAGCAGACACATACCTCACAATTTTTTCAGAAAAGTTGTTTTATTCTGTTAAATATCTATTTAGTAGGATAAAGAACATATTAAAGCATATTTTAAAAATTTTTATAATGCGAAAGCGCACTAAAGTTCAGATCTACAGTATAACGCTCTACGCACTTTTGCACAGTAAGTGATTTAGTGAAAATACTTCTCGATTGTCAGATCGGGACTATTACCTCTCGCCACTGAATACAAATGACACATGTTTTTCAATTTCATGTCATATTTCCACTGATCCGTACACGGTTCCAGATTTAAATGTAAACGAATAGGTCACAGAAATAAATGTGAGAGGACTTCAATGTAAACGAACCAAATTCCATTTCGTTTTAGAAATGAAAAATTGCGTCCCGAAGCTGGGAACTGAGAGAGTTGGAGCTGGACGAGAAGGATAACTCTTAGTTAACACAAAGTGCACTGCAGATGCTGTGGTCAAATCAAGACGTACGAAAAAGCTGGATGAACTCAACAGGTCGGGCAGCATCCGCTGAAAATAGCAGTCAACGTTTCGGGTCGAAGCCCTTCGTCAGGAATGAAGAAGGAGGGGTCAGGCGGCCAATAAAGAAAGTGGGGAGAGGGTGGAAAGCCAATCAGATTAAGGGGTAGGTGAGAGGAAGCAGTGAGGGGATAAGCAGGAAAGGGGAAGAAGGAATCTAAGGGAAAGCAGTATGGGCAGTAGAAGAAGGCAGTGTCATGAGAGGAGATAGGCAGCTAGAAGAGGAGACAGAGTAAAGGTGGATGGGGAAGGATGAGGGAGGGAAGTTGGTGAATTCGATGTTCATACCAAGGGGCTGGAGACTACCCAGACGGTCGATGAGGTGTTGTTCCTCCAACGAAGTCTGGCTTCATCATGGCAGTAGAAGAGGCCATGTACATATCCGAATGGGAACGAGAGGGAGAGTTGAAGTGAGTGCCAACCTGGAGGTCCCGTCTGTTGTGGCAGACAGAGCGCAGGTGGTCGACGAAGTGGTCCCCCAATCTGCGGCGGGTCTCGCAGAGGTAGAGGAGGCCGCACCCGGAGCACCGGATACAATAAATTACCCCAGCAGACTCACAATTGAAGTGTTGCCTCACCTGGAAGGACAGTTTGCGGCCTTGAGGGACAGGTGTTTCACTTACGCTTGCAGGGATAAGTATCAGGTGGGAAATCTATGGGGAGGGACGTGGGGACCAGGCAGTCACGGAGGGAATGATCCCTGCAAAAAGCAGAGAGGGGTAGCGAGGGAAAGATGTCCTTAGTGGTGGCGTCCTGTTGAAGGTGGCGGAAGTTGCGAAGGATAATATTCTGGATTCGGAGGCTGGTGGGGTGATAGATGAGGACAGGGGGAACACGGTCCCTGTTGTGGTGACGGAAGTATGGGTTGAGGGCCGAAGTGCGGGAAATGGAGGAGATGCGGGTGAGGACATCATTGATGACAGCGGAACCACGATTAATGAAACCACGATTCATTAAGAAAGAGGAGACTGGGGATGTCCTGGAACGGAAAGCCTCATCCTTGGAGCAGATGCAGCGAAGACGGAGGACCTGCGAATAGGGAATAGAATGTTTGCCTTTGGCAGAAGAGGTACAATCAAGGTAGTTATGGGAGTCAATGGGTTTATAGAAGATGTCAGTGTACAGTCTATCTCCAGAGATAGAGACCGAGAGATCGAGAAAGGGGAGAGAAGTTTCCGAGATGGACCAAGCGAATTTAGGGCAGGGTGAAAGTTCGAGGCAAAGTCAATGAAATTGACGAGCTCAGCATAACTCAGGATAACTCCTCCTCCTGGTTTCAACCATCATCTTCTGGAGTTTGTGCATATTCATCTGGTTGTGTCTCACACTACTGCCCGTCTGTGGAGACCTCTTTATTTTGCTGCCTGTCATTTTTCGTCTCATTCGTGCAATATTTACAAATCATTTAAAAATCTTTTTAAAAATACTGTCTATTTTTTACTGTCTAAATATACACAGACATATCAGTGAACATACTCTGTAATTCTGCAAGTACCGAACTATAACTGGTTAACGACAATTGATTTTGACCGTAATTAATCTGACTAGTGATGTGTAATATTTTTTCTAGTTAATCTACAACGCCTGCTTGAAATAACAAAGACATGCACATTTATTTGAAGCATTCAGCATATTTTTTCAATAGTTATCTAATTAATATTTACCTACATGCGGGGTGTATTGACAATTATATTTACTATTTTATTCCAAGTATAGGGCATCAGACGAAAACAACTCGGTTGTGTAAAGCCGTTAGTGATAATGGTTTGCTAATCTTATGTTCCCCGGTGGTTTCCATTATCTGAATCTGTTGAATACCTATTTGGTCATTCAGGTTCTTTTTCCACGAACTCATTGAACTTGATAAGATCTTTCTTCGTGCGGTCTGACTAAATAAAAGAATGTAATAAGACTTACAAATGAATAACACCGAATTCTATTTAGACATTCGGAAATACGAACGTGCCAGTGCCTTAAATATAAATACGGCCCAATGTAATGATGGAAAAAAAAAATGACTGAATAATATCCTGAATCACCAGGTCACTCATGACCCAGGAAAATAATACCGATGTCCGAGGTTCAATGTCGTGTTTCACTGCTGCTCGATAACCCGTTTAGTGGAAGGATCTTGATGGTGACAGGTCCCCTACGCGGCCAAACTTTAGCAATCTCTTTTGGGTGGATTCAGTGCGTGTCCCCTGTTTCAAATCAGTACTCCGTAATGAAAAGCCGTACAAAGGATGTGGTTAAATTATTTTTTCCAGCTGTGGCAGAAAGAGCGGTCAGTGTGCTCAGTCTAGAATTGGTGAAAGTGCAAAACCCACATTCACATACGATTTTAGAATCTTTCGAAACCTTGTCAACTCCTAGTCGGGGCTATGTGATGGCCTTACTGTATTCTGGACAGTTCTGAGCGGCGGTACACTAAGCTACAGCTTTTGTTGTTATGAAAGCAAACATTATTCAACGCCTGATGTGGACCCTGGGCACTCGGTTGCATCCGGAATCAGCTGGCAGCTTCGAGCCTGAATTTTCAATCAGAGCCAACTCAGTGTATGTTAACTCATCCCATAAGCCTACGAGGTTAAAATAAAATAACATGTATGAACAGGTTCAATAAATTTATTCATGATTTTTGTTCACAAATTACAGTAAAATAATTGAGTATATTCTTCATTGTCGTGTTGGTGGGAGTGGGTGTTTTGATTAAATGCAAATGTATGGCATCCAGATTAAATTGAAAACCGATTAAATATTCTGAATTATTGGCAGAGGTTGAAATAAACAGAGAATGTTCTTCACGGAAATCAGGATCTCTCTTTCAGCGGCAAGGATTGTCACAGCTCTTGCTGTTCGTAAGTAAATGATGAATGAGCTTTCCGTAATCAGTGTCTTCTGTCTCACTCGCCAAACCCGTGACGTCGTCCTTCGTAACAGCACCTTGGATAGATTGTTCATCACTGAGTTCTACCGGACCGATCCGTATCGGCTACGGCTGTCGGAGACCGACCATGGAGGGTGGTGGTGGTGGCGTTTCAATCAGGTCTGCTCATTCTGCCATATTGTTTTCTCCACCCAGCTGGTAGGATTCATCTGCCAGTCGTTCCTTACAGCCTACTTAACCCCAGTTCTCAAACAGCATCCTTGTTCAGTCATCGAACAGGTCGGCCTCAACCAGTAGTTTATGTGTTTCACTCAACCTGAATAAAGTTTACCATGTTGCAAATGGCGTTTAATTTCCCTTGTCCATTGCTTTGAGGCTTCTGGAGTTATTCTGTTTTATTACTTTGCGATCTGTCATAGAAGTTATTGTTCCATGCCTGATCCACTCCGCTGCTCTGATTGTGGCTCAAGCCTCCTCTGCATTTCCTGACAGATTAAACGGAAAGCGTGTTAAATAGAGAAGACATCTCTCCGGTGATATTACAGCCGCCCTTGAAATGACATTAATTATATCATGAAATGACATGAAATGCTTACGCTTGATTTGAACACTAGCTTAGCAAGATCTGCGAGGATAAATGTTCCCATTATTAGATATTTTTGAATGACACGTACAATGTCTCAGAACATGTATGGAAGCATAAAATGGTAGGTATGATCATTTTTAACACTGAAGAAAATTGCAATTAAAGAAAGAAAACAATAACAAGGTGTTGATATTTTTCTTACTATTATGACCATTAAAGCAAATGGAATGTTTGTTAAAAATCGCATTTGAGTTGTTATGTCCAAAGTTTGGTTACAAAAGCTGGTGGCGGGAAGACTAAGTGCTGTTAGCATAAATGTGCTTTGACTTGTTTAGCTTTCTTCAAGTTGTAAAGATTAATAAAAAAACAGACTTAAAAGAAGTCAAAAAATGGATATATTTTCGTGTCCTATTGGAGAGATGTCAACGTAGAGAGCGTTTCTTTAGCATTTTTGCTGGTTTTGGAAGAGGCTGGTTGGGTTCTAATCCAGGATCACTCGCCTCGAGTTCCAGTGTCTATGCCAATACATCACCGCCCAGATAGACAATAAGGTGCAAGTTCCTAATCAAGCAAATAGATGTCGAGTCAATAATCTTTGAAGGCAGTGAAGTGGTGAAGGCAATGATATTTATAAGATTCTGAGATAGGCTAACACATCCACAGAGAAGGGACGGGTATAGACAACACGGAGACAGGGTGGTTAGTTTAATTAGATATCACAGGCTTAAGCATATGAGCCCAACATCACATGGTAAGTTATCGCTTCCTGCACCACATTGTCTAACTGGAGAAATAATCGCTGACGAGGGAAATTTATTTTCCACCCCGTCGTTAATATATTTTTGTTCATTCTGAGTCTGCGACCCATTGCAATAGTATTCTTATTCAAAGGAAACATCCTCTTAGCAATCGGTCCGAATTACATCAAATAATCGATCAATCCTCCTCACAATTCCAGACAATACAGGCTCAGCTCATTCACTCTGCCCTCACACAGACAGCCTGCCATGTCTTGAATCATGCAAGTCAGTGTGAGGAGAAGTCCCTTCACTCTCTCCTTTGCAGGGATAACTTTCCTGAGGAACTGTAACTAGTCCTGGAAACAATATTCAATGAGCATTCAGGCAGACGGATTCATTCAATGAGGCATCACCGGCTTTATTAGGACAGCCCACCGTTACAGACAAAATGGCCTCCTCCTACCCTGCAGTTTTGTTTGTTTTAACTGGAGATGGAATCACTGGCTGAGGATATTTGTTTTCCCTGCCTTCCTGAATATTCTTTCCTTCATTCTGGGGCTGTGACACAGAACTCTCATTCAGGGGAAACATTCTCCCTGCAGTTGGTCTGAATGATCTGAACGAAACCAGCAGTTCTCCTCGCAATTCCAGATAATCCAGACTCACTCTCCCCACCCGCAGCAAACGTGCCATCCCGGTCACGTGTGACAGTGTGACAGTGTAACCGGTCAGTGTGAGCAATAGTTTCACACCCGCTCTTTGATCATTAGAAATTTCCCAAGGAAGTGTGACAAGAACTGGGACTAATATGTCAGGTGCATTCTCAGCACACCTTGTAAGACATCTCCCAGTCGGTTATTTCGATACCTCTTCTCCAATCATCCTGCATCACAGTACAACACACAGTTTGGCTACCTAATTATTCGCGGGATCTGAATGTTAACTCACAGTGATTGGTTGACAATGATCGTGAGGACCCTCTGAACCTTCAATCTGTCCCCATCTAAATCTGGATTTTCTAGTTTGTTCCACTCGGAATGGATGGCCTCACATTCCCTCGTATTCTGTCCGTCTACCTCATCTTCACTTCTGTCCGCATCCCCAAACCCTGGCGATGCCCATCTCCCTACCAACCCTGAAATGCAGCTCTGCACAACAGCCCACACGGATATAATAAAGTTGGTCCACGCTTTCAAATCTCCAATGTAGACTGGGGTCTCAGCCGCAAACCCTGAGTCACCTAAATGCTTGAACGTGATGAATTTATTACCTCCATCTGACCTTGACCAGCTGACTAATTCTCACACACTTCATATTATCCAGAACCCCATGTGCTTATCAAAACCTTTCTTATTCCAATATCACATTCATCAGTTCCCAATTTTACATCTTTCTGGTCTGTGCAATCCTGAATCCACACTGCCTCTGCCAGCCCCGTGGGTGAGGATTTGGGGACTTGGTCGGTGTTTTTACCTGTAGGATACTGGTACAGTATACAATGCAAATATTGGCCATCTCTGGTTCAGTGTAAACCGTTGTATTGGTAATCTGCGTCTGTGTTCGGTTCGGTGTGGGACTTAATCTGAATTTCTCTGCTGTGTGAAACTGTGGAAATGATGAACTGCCAGTTCATCTGTAACTCTGCACACCTAGTAAGACATCTCCCAGTCGGTTATTTCTATACTCTGTAACACAGCTTGTGTGTGAGAGAGGAGCGGCTGCTCTGATCTCTATACAGGGGGGAGTATGGGAGTTGATTGCAAATTTCCCCTGTGTGTAGGAGAAGGAAACTGCGTCCATGAGGGAGACTGCGTCAATGAGGGAAACTGCGTCAATGCCGTTGCAGCCTCTACCATTTTCAATCTGTTGATCTGACTCTCTCCCTCTTTCACACACATATAAAATTGCATCCGACGCTTGTCTTTCGTTCATTCACTTTCAGCCATCCAGCGACTATTCATATCCCCATTTAGAGTCCTATATTTAATATGGCCTTTTACAGGTCGAAGCATTTCTTTGAAATTTTCCTTTGAATTTTGATAGGTTCGGGATGCTCTAAAACGCCTATTACATCAACAACATCTCAGAAATCTTGAGGAACTCCGCAGAGCTTTGCCAGCACTTTGTGTGCGGTGCTTTGGATTTCCAGCATCTGCAAGATTTTCTCATACTTTGTACATCAGCATCGTGGTCATTTGACCACTGCTGTCGCGCGCGCGCGTGAGATTGTGTGTGTGTGTGTGTGTGTGTGTGTGTGTGTGTGTGTGTGTGTGTGTGTGTGTGTGTGTGTGTGTGTGTGTGTGTGTGTGTGTGTGTGTGTGTGTGCGCGCGCGCGTGTGTGACCAGGATGATGTTCAGAAATGGAAAATCACAAGGATAGAAATTAAGGGTAGGACGTGCCTTTGAACGCTGTTTACAAATGAGTGATTAGTAAACAAAAGAATTGAAATCTGTAGATGTGGCTGCTTCGGGTCTTATTCATTAGCGCTCCGACATTCTGTTCACTGGATGAGTCACTGCTGAGATAATGAATAAAAATTTAAAAGTACTTGTCTTCAGTCGGATCAACGTTTACATTAGAGACAGTGAATGCAGTTGAATTACCATGTTTGTTTACTATAGCCAGTTAGTCAACGTCATAACCGTATCTCTAGGGATTGATTGTTTGAAAACACGCGGACTGTCTTGAATGCATTAACTCCGTGTTTCTAACGAAGCTGTGAATTCAGGAGCAAAGCAATTGGCAAATTATGACCGAAATGGTGTATCCAGTCCTCTTGAAGATAGGAGAAGTATATTACCCTTTTACTTCAGCCTTTGGAATTCAGGGTAAGCCGGCAGTATCAGCTGCCGTTGGTGGGAATTGAAGTTGAATATCAATTTAGTGATTGCTCCTGCCGCTGGTTTTCCACTGCCACGTGCCCAGTCCTAGTATCAGCATTCTAGGAATGGAATAGAAACCAGCGACTGTGGAATCTGATATATGGATCTAAGAATATACCGCTGTAAGAATTCGGCGAATCCGCTAACATCGGAAGACCTGAGTGGGACAAGCAGATATCTTCCAGCGGTTTGCCTTCAACAGTGTGATGCTCGGGTCTCGGTGGTATTGGTCTCGAAGCAGTTACACTGCATTTGCAAACATTCTGTAGCTCCCTGGCACGCCTCAGGCTCGTTCAGCTCGCTGCCGTCTAGGAGGAGCAGCCTTTGGCCCCCTAGACCACTATTCGATCCCCTCAGACATCCTCGACTCGCAGCTCAGGACCACCCGAAGCGATCACCAAGCACGCCTGGCACGTCTGTCTTCGTCTCCGCCGAACTTCCAGGACTCGAAGACCCTCTCGGGGTCCGTTCCGTCGCCCATCGGACAGCATCGCGTCCACTCCCTCTCACACCCCCGCGCCTAAACCCCTAAATGCCCGCCAACAATAGATTAGAGACCCAGAAGAAATGGCACTCTGTCATTTGTAAAACAGCTTAAATTGTGTTACAAGAATTTAATTATCTTCCAGTTTTGAATGATCTCCGTTGGTGGTAGAGGGAAGGAGCACCTAGTTGAGAAAGACGAGAATAGCAGCGTGATGTCATAAGGTGGGCGTCGGGAACAGCCCCAGATGCAAGACACAAACTCTGAAGTGCTAGGAACAGGAGTGAGATTATAAAGAAAGCAGGGGAAATTGGAAGGAAACTCCGCTGGACATGGACACAGGCCCTGGATGAGACTAGGATAGAGGGCTTGGGATGAGACTAGGATACGGGGCTTGGGCTGGGACCAGACTGGGAAAGCGGGATCTGGACGGGGAACTTGGAACCTAGACAAGGGCTCCGAGCCAGAGACTGGACAAGGAGCCGGAACCTGGGTCTTGATTCAGGCTCGGTCTCTGGAATTAGGCGAGGACAAGACATGGCTCCAGGCGGAAGGTAGCAGACGAGGCTTCAGCCAAGGGCTACAGAAAGGGCTACCAGGGAAGGGAAAGGAACAGTTCTGCCTCAGGATAACAGCAAAAACGTCCTGGCTTACCCAAAGCAAACAAGGACAGGAAGGGATAGATCCAACCGTAGGGTAACGGTAAAGCTAGCCTGACCTACTCCACGGAGGTGAGGACAGGATACAGACAAAACGTACCAGCACACACACTCGAACCTAGGGCCACTTATATTCCCAGCTTCAGCTTGAGCATCAGGTGCCTATGTTTGCGCCGATCTGAATCAAGGGTCAGCCGGAACACGCGGAGTCCAGAATCCAAGAAACGGACAGTAATCCAGATCGCGGACTTCACCGTCTGGAACATGGCACGTGAAGGAAAGGACGGGTTACACGGGAGCAGCAGTGGTTGACATTGACGAAAATGTATTCCAAAATCAGGCATTGATTTTTTCAGAATGAGGAAGCGTGGTAACAGGTTCGCCTCCAGCTTGAGTTTAATCGGGGCAGCAGGTGAGTTGAAATGAGGATGTCTCTGGGACGCTCAGGCCAGTAATGCAGTCGGGTTCAGCTCTGTAAAACTTGTATGTTGCCCTAAAAGCCGATTGATCTCAGCATATAAGGTATCACCCAGGACGAAAGTAAACACTCGATGTTATCAGGCCATGAATTTCTGTGTGTTGTCCTGAGGAAATACTGGCAACACCAAATTAATAGCCCAATAGTAAGACAATTTATATGGAGTGTTTCCTTGCAGAGGAAGCCAGCATTGAACTCCGATTTCCAAAGACCGGAGCTGATGGTGTCTCTGCAATCGCTACCGCCCGTGGCGCTTCAACCTGCAGGGTATATACCGACCTCTCCACTTCCTCTTTCCGATAATTTGCACATGATCAGAAATAACATGGCTAGAGAACAGATCTCTGGGAAACGCTGCATCATCAGCAAGTTCCTTACTCTGCTTTCTTATGAGGATTCTGGTCAAACGCCTCACGCAATTTTACACATCATCTACTGCTCGGCCCTCATGAATTCGTATTGTCGCCTCAGAAATACATTCAAATGCGTCCCCATGAACTGCCACATCTTTAACTAATATTTAGATTGAATACTTAGATATTATCCGTTCCGGATATACTCGAGTTGTGTCCAGGGTCCAAGCAGTGAAGAACTGGACAATGACTGCAAACGTAGTGAACTATATCTCACAACGCACACAAAATGCTGGTGGAGCACAGCAGGCTAGGCAGTATCTTGAGGAAGAAGCACTGTCGACGTTTCGGGCCGAGACCCTTCGTCAGGACTAGCTGAAAGGAAAATAGAAAGAGGCGACGACTACATTGGTGCTGCCTCCTGCACGCATGCTGAGCTCGTTGACTTCATTAGCTTTGCTTCTAACTTTCACCCTGTCCTCGTGTTAGAACTATTCCTCAAATCACTTTCATCTCGAGCAGGTCGTTCTGAATATAAATCGTTACTTTTTGTTTTCTAATTATTCTCCAACGAACATGATTTCAGAATTAACAGAAACGTTGTTTCATAAATTATCTTTTTTTCTGTTGTAACACACAAAATGCTGGATGTACTCAGCGGGTATTCCGTGCATTTCAAAACTTTACCTAGATGGGCATTGAGGAATGCAGAGGAACAGAGAGATCTAGGAATAAATGTGCATAGTTCCCTGAAAGTGGAGTCTCATGTAGGTAGGGTGTTGAAGAAGGCTTTTGGGACGCTGGCCTTTGTAAATCAAAGCATTGAGTACAGAAGTTGGGATCTAATGCTAAAGTTGTACAAGGCATTGTTAAGGCCAAATTTGGAATATTGTGTGCAGTTCTGTTCACCGAATTATAGGAAAGATATCAATAAATTAGAGAGAGTGCAGAGACGATTTACTAGGATGTTACCTGGGTTTCAGCAATTAAGTTACAGAGAAAGTTTGAACAAGTTAGGTCTCTTTTCTTTGGAGCGAGGAAGGTTGAGGGGGGATTTGATCGAGGTACTCAAAATTTTGAGAGGGATAGATAGTTGACGTGAACAGGCTGTTTCCATTGAGAGTAGGGGAGTTTCAAACTAGAGGACATGATTTGAGAGTTAGGGGCCAGAAGTTTAAGGGAAACACGAGGGGGTATTTCTTCACTCAGAGAGTGATAGTTGTGTGGAATGAGCTTCCTGTAGAAGTAGTAGAGGCCAGTTCAGTTGTGTCATTTAAGGTAAAATTGGATAGGTATATGGACAGGAAAGGAGTGGAGGGTTATGGGCTGAGTGCGGGTAGGTGGGACCAGGTGAGATTAAGGGTTCGGCACGGACTAGGAGGGCCAAGATGGCCTGTTTCCGTGCTGTGATTGTTATATGGTTATATGGTTATATGCTGCCTCGCCTGCTGAGCTCCTTCAGCATTTTGTGTGAGTTGCTGGAAGTTATACCGTCTACAGATTTTCTCTTGTTTGTCATTATGTTTCTGCTTCTGTTTTATTTTTGCTATCGATCAGACAGTATTTTTAGCCACTATTCAAGAGTTCTTTGTACAGGAACAGTGTTGGCACCGCCAAATATCACATTGATAGTGATCAGGATAAGATCAGATTAGATCCCATTTTACTTAACTGTGTCTTTAGTTGTTAGGTTCAAAATATCAATATCTGTCTGTCCATTTGGCTGCCTATCCGTCTGCCTGTTTTTCTGTTTCCGACATTTTCTCTGTCCCTCTCTCTCTCTCTCTCTCGCTCTCACTCTCTCTTTTACTTTAGTTCCCACACTCGTTTTCTCTACCCCGCGTTCGACCTTACGATCTCTCTCTCTTGTTTTCGCTTTCTCTCTCCTCTCAATCTCTCGTTATCAGTCGTGCTTGCGCTTGCTCATTTTCTTCATCTCAATGTCTTATTCCTTTTTGCTCTTCCACTCTCCCTCGATTTCCCTTCCAGAGCTCCCTTTCGCGCTCTCTCTCTCTGTCCCTATCTCTCTGTATCTCTCACTTGCTCGTTGTCGCCCGTTCTGACTCTCTCCCTCTCGATGTCTGCATCTCTATCTGTTTCTCTATCGTGCATTTTCCCTCTCAATGTCTGCATCTATCTGTTTCTCTATCGTGCACTTTCCCTCTCAATGTCTGATTATCTCCCGTTATCTCTCGCAGTATCCCATTCTCTTTCTCCCACCCTCTCCCTTATAGTGTCTCTCTGGCGGTTTTCGTTGTGCGATGCCTCGCTCGCGATGGTTCTCTCCCCCCCACCTCTCTCTCTCTCTCTCTCTCTCTCTCTCTCTCTCTCTCTCTCTCTCTCTCTCTCTCTCTCTCTCTCTCTCTCTCTCTCTCTCTCTCTCTCTCTCTCTCTCTCTCTCTCTCTCTCTCTCTCTCTCTCTCTCTCTCTCTCAATGTATAAACCAGTTGAAGCTCTGAATTCTATTCCTGGTGGACGCTTCAAGTTGAGAGAGAAGAAGAGCCTGCAGGTACAGGAAGAGGATAAGGAGTGTCTGCAGGAAGGAACCGCCTAGGCGGGAGTAGGATCGCTCGTTACAGACGGAAATAATGTCCAGATCAGACAGCTTCAATAGAACCATGAAGCAGCGGTAACAGGTTCGAATCAAACTTCAATTTAATCGGATCGGAAGTTTGCGGGGGCGGGGGGTGGGTGTTTGTTGGGTTTAGGGAATTACTCTGGGATTCTAGCGCCAGTGACACCGTCGGGATCGGATTTTAACATGTGTTGCAAACTCTAAGCCACACACACAAAATGCTGGGGAAATTCATCAGACAACGCAGCAGCTGTTGAGAAGAGAAGACAGTCGATGTTTCGGGTCGAGACGCCTCATTATTTGTTCGTTATTTTGTATTTGGTGCAACTGCAGATTTTCTCCTGTTTGTTGTGTTGCACTGTTAATCAAATTGTTTACATTTACCCGCTAGTGGGGGTTTGGGGTGCAGAATAGGGAACATGATAGTAGCTGAAACCTCATCGCGTACACCATTTGTTTCTAACGTTTAATGAATTTCAAAATCCGACTTGTTGGGTATTTCACCGCATTCTTCAGTTCCGCTCGGAATTTGCTCTGAGTCAGGGCATAAATACACGTGTTGGTGCAGGAACTGAGAACCTGCAGCATTCCCGATGTCAGTTCTGTGATGTAACGGGGATCCGTGACAGAGTAATCAAAACTCATTGAAATTTGTTGATAGATATAAAACACCAGCTGTGTAACCCACAACATAATGAAAGTACCGGTTATGCTGAAGAGCAAAACGATGGATTTGCGTCGGTTCTCCATCTCCCGGTCCTTGTCATTTTCTCCACTCTTTTGTCCCCGGAGCCCCCTGCGGGCTCGATTGGCCGCTAGAATCTGCCTGACAGTCAGAATATTGAACACCAAAATCAGAAAGAATGGGACACAAGGGGTTAAAGTGCGGTGAAACATCGTAAATACCGCCCATGAGGGAGAGGATTTGAAGTTCTCGGTATAAGCACAATCCCAGGGAATACCATCAATGAATTCTCTAGGCTCGAAAGCAAAGCCCCAGGGGACACTCTCCAAACAGGCCAGCACACTCACTGTCCCGATAACCACGGCCGCCGTTCTCTCGGTGCAATATTTTGTTTTCAGCTTCTCACAGCAAATAGTCACAAATCGATCGACGGTGAAAGCAACAGTCAGCCAGACTGAGGTCGCAGTGCTCGCAAATATCAACCAGGAACGGAGTCTGCACACCGGGGTGATGCTCAGGATTGATCGGGGAAAATAAATCTTAGCTGTCCCTCTCAGCAGCGGATCGGAGATAACGACCAGGAGATCGGCCGCTGCCATTCCCATCATGTAGCGAGTGACACATTTGGAGAGACCGCACTTTCGCCGGGACAGGATCACAAGCGCCAACAAGTTTACTGGAAAAGAAACAGGGAACAGCTTGTAGCGAATATACTGAACAATGAGAAATGCAGCATTGTGTCCGGATCATTTATTGTTGCCTTTACCGGTGGGAGGGTGCAGTGAGGTCGCGGAACTGACGGAGACAGAGAGGAGTTTGTGCAGTAAAATAAAATCAATATGATCTGAATACAGATTCCTACTGATGACCGAAATCTGAAGTGGCAGGGGAAATTTAAAACTGTGTGGCTACCTCCTCAGAGTTAATACTGAATGGAACAATTTGTACCGGCGCCTTTCGCTTCTCGTTAAGATGAAATTAATACAGCCGGACTCTAAAGGCGGTATTTTTCCATTATACAATCATTAACTTCCATGACCCTCTTGTCAACGACAGAAGATCCGAAGAAGGAAACAAAAACAAAATGCTGGAGCACTCCTCCAGGCAAAAAGGAATATGTGGATAAAACAGTTACGATTCTTTCCTCAGAACGGTTCTCAGTGAGGTCCCTGACACGAGTGTTAACTGGCTTCTCTTTCCACACAAGCTGCTTCGGGCTTCGTGATTCGTGAATTCCCCGGGTGAGTTTCCTTTTCCCCCATTTGCAGCTACACTGACTTCATAACAAAGATTGAGATACCATCAGACACAGCGCAGTCTGACACAATCTCACAGACAGACATGGCCCTTCCCACAGTATCCATCACAGGGAAGAAATTTCACAGTACTGGAAGCTATGGAACAACACGCGATGGCGTTAATTGTTCAGCAACGACTGCATTGTGTTGTCCATCAATTGTTTCACATTCAGTGATATCGTAAACATTAAAGATCTGCGATCTTCATGAAACAACATACAACTGCGAATAGTTGCTGAAGTGTTACTACCAGCCGATTGTTTAGTTGTAACACCTAACTCAGACAATAGCTCCCATACAAACGTACAGAATCAGTTGGTATAATCTATGCGGAACGATATTTCCAAATGCAGGTCACCTGCTACAAGACCCGATTATTGAACACAGGCAATTGAGAGATCACTGCCTGACCCGTTGCGTTCCACTGGTTTTGGGGAATCGCGACATTTCTGCAGCGGTCTTCAGATCCGGATGCCACAATCCACAAACTTTGTGTTTACATTCAATTCCTGAAGATTGGAATATTAGCAAACTGTGGGAACAGTAGAAACCAGCGAAAGAAGTAATCACAATATTGGAATTGCTACCACTGCGGCTTACCGGAAATTCCAAAGGCTGAAATAAAAGGATAGTAGACGTCCTCTATCCGCCAGATGACTGGATACACCATTTCAGTGAGAATGTGTGAGCGCTGGTTCTCCTGACTCTGCAGCTCCGGCTGACACTCTGAGCTGATCCTTTCCAAACACCTCGATTTATGCAGTGGATCGGTCTCCAGAGATACGATTATGCCCCTGACAAGCTCATTTCGTTACAGTCACTTGAACGAACCCTTCTGCACCATTGACTCTGATGTAAATATTGGCCTCATTGAAGATAAACGCATAATAACTCGCGGGCGTTACCTTGGGCATTTTCCACCCATGTGGTGGAGCTCTAATGCCAAAGGCTGAGTGTTGTCACCAAGCAGCCACGTTCACAGAGTTCACGCTTTTGATTTTTAATTCCTCTGTAAGGAGTTCACAAATACTGTCCGATCCCTAACTTCTTTCTTTGCTGTTTCCCAGTTTAAACTCTCCTTCAGTACTTCATCCCTCCTGGCCACACACAGTGTCCAACACACAGACACGTGCACGAAGACAGAGAGACACACATCACACACAATGCCAAAAACACACACGCGCGCGCGCACACACTCACACACACACACACACACACACGAACAGAAATAAAATAGACGGAACAATGTCGTCACAGCAACTGTCAGATGACCATGTTGGAGAAAATCTGCAGATCCTGTAATTGTGGACAACAAAAAGACACAGAATGCTGCATAAACTATGCTGCTCCTCTCGCCCTGATTGACGTTGCAAATGTAACAGATTTTTATGAGCGTCTCAAATCAGCCAGAAGTCAAACGAACATTGAAAATATTTCTTTCAACCGGCAGAGAAATGGTAGTCCGGTTAATTAACAAAAATGGTACTCTATATTTGGAGATGAATACATTCAGGGTCAAAGACGGCGTCAAAGAGACAGACAGGTTGACTCTTGCAGTGACTGCACTGGCCACTTCACAGAACTGTCTGATTCTTACCTGCCCCCTCTCTGGCCCAGTTTCGTTCTCCTACCCACCACCGACTTTCCTCCGGTCGAGGCACAAGGCACAGAACAGCCTCCCCTCTCTCACTGGCAAGGTGTGTTAGAGAACAGAGAAGTGCTGACAGCTCATGGGTTGCACATTCACAGAGAGAAGAGATATTCAGTCGCACACTGAGCACAAACACAAGATACAAGTTTTAATACAACTGTTACACGCAAACAGAGGTGGTCATTATTTCCATTGTATACCATACCAGTGTCCTACAGGGGGAGACACAGACCTGGACTCCATTTACCCACGCATTGTTTCTTTGGGTGAATAATTAGGGAAAGAAACAGTTCTTTTATCCAATGATGTCTAAGAATTGGAGAAGAGTAAAATAATGGATTTGCGACGGGTCTCTATCTCCCGGTCCCTGTTATTCTCTCCCACTCCAGCTCGACTTGGCGCTGGAATCCGCCTGCCAGTTTGAATATTGAACAGCAAGATCAGAATGAATGGTACACAAGGGGTTAAAATGCAGTGAAACAGTGTAAATGCCAATCTTGAAGGAGAGTTTCTGTAGCTCGCTGTAGCAACACAGTACCAGGGAACACCGTCAATTACTTTCTTCAGGCTCGTATACAAATCCCCAGGGGGCTGTCTCCAAACAATCCAGCACCCTCACCGTCCCTACAACCAAAACCGCCGTTCTCTCGGTGCAATATTTTGTTTTCAGCATCTCATAGCATATAGCCACAAATCAATCGACGGTGAAAGCTACAGTCAGCCAGATGGCAAAACATAACCATAAGCGGTCTACACACACCTGTGATCCGCAGTGATCCGCAGGCATCATCTGGGAAAGTAAATCCCAGCAGTCCACTTCAACAGCGGATTCGAAATAATGGCCAATAGATCGGTCGCGGCCATTCCCACCAGGTAGCGAGTGACACATTTGGAGAGACCGCACTTTCCCCGGGACAGGATCAGAATCACCACCAGATTCGTTGGAAAAGTTTAGGAAATATTGAGCAGCAGCGAATGCAACGGTTTGAGTGGATTGTGTAATATTTCCGCTTTATTGTTGCATTTAGCGGTGGTGGATCGATACAGAATGCAGAGCGGGCGGTGACACGGAAGTTTATCAGTAAAGTAAAATCAGTACAGTCTGATTACAGATTATCACTGATGACGGAAATATGAAGTGGCAAGGAAAGCGAAAACTGGGGAACTACTTTCTCTGAGTCAATGCTAAATGAACCACTTCATGTCGGCACATTCCGAATCTCGTGTATATGAAATCAATAAATCCGAAGATGATGGTGAGATTTTTCTATTTCACATCCTTCATTTTCCTTGACGTTCCCTGTCAGCAACAGAACAGCCGAAGGAATGAACAAAAAAACAGGAAATGCTGGGAACACTCATCCAGACAAAACAGAATATGTGGAAAACCAGGTAAAGAGTCCTTTCTCAGAATTGTTCCCGGACAGAAAGCTGACCCGAGTGTTAACTGGTTTCTCTTTCCATACGGGCTGTCTGGAGCGAAGTGCTTTTCGAATTCCCCGTGTGTGTGTTCCTATTCCCCAATTTGCCGTCTCACACAGTTTGCAACCGAACATTGCCTGATTCCAACAGAGACAGCGCAGTCTGACCCAGCCGCACAGACGGACATGACTCATCCCATAGAATCCATCACAGATGAATTCTCCGTCCAGCAGTGAGCACGGTGCCGCAGTGCCGTGTATGTAACAGTGTCCGATGTAGACATAATAGGATACATTTCACAGTGTTCATAACCATGAAACGACAAACATAGAAACACAGAAAACCTACAGCACAATACAGGCAAATCGGCCCTCAAAACTGTGCCGAACATATCCTTAAGTTAGAAATTGCCTCGGCTTTCCCATAGCTCTCTAATTTTCTAAGTTCCATGTACCTATCCAGGAAACTCTTAAAAGACCCTATCGTTTCTGCCTCCACCACCGCCGCTGGCAGCCCATTCCAAGCAATCGCCGCTCTTTGCATAAAAGAAAACAGCTAACATCTCATCTGTACCTCCTTCCAAGCACCATCAAACTATGCCTTCTGTTTCAGGCATTTCCGCCCTGGGAAAGAAAGAAAAGTTTTCGCAACAGTTCTACACTATTCAATTATGTAACTGTGGTCGTAGTAGTTGAAACAATAACGGAATGAAGAGCGAATTATAACCGCTGTAGAGAAAGGTAGATGAAAAGGTGCAACTTCATAGTTAGGTAGATTGTGAAGTCAACAGCACATCATAAAATACTAATTCTATAATAGTGCAAGAAATGTTGTAACTAAGCTCCGTAATACGTATTTTCAGGGTGATGTCATATTCAGTTCCATATCTTTCATTTTCCCCACAAAATAGAGAAAAGAGCGTTGATTTAAGTATTTTCAGACAGCTGTCAGCAGATATTTCACAAATAAAGTGTTAACCGTTTTCAGAAGGTAAATCGGGTTATCGAGTTTGGATTCTTGTGAATTCATGCCTGACATTGATAGTAGAAGTGCCCTTGCACATCACAACCTCCTCATTTTAAGGTCTCTATGTCTGTATGTCCCTTTGGCATAATGGTCAGGACTGCGCACAACACTTTATGCAGTTTATGCAGGCAAGTGTTTCTGTACAGCGTGCAGAGCTACCTCTCTGGCATTCAGTACCGTCAGTCAACAGAATCAGATCTCCATTCGTCTGCTGAGTTTCCGACCGAACTAGGCCACTGTCTTCAGAGATCTGTCCACGTGCTTTCCGGGATCCCTCCAGTCCACCTTCTTTCTTCATATTCCACCATTCGATATGGATCTCCTGGCCTAACGTAAACATTCAGCCTGCATTGCCTACCTTTTCCATTGTCATGTATCCTCCAGATTTAATGGAATAAGTTTCCCGTTTTACATCTATCTGTGATCTTCATGACTTTTTTAAAATTTCAAACATCAACCATACCCTCCTCCTCTCCAAGAGAAACAAATTATCACAGGGCGAATAATACTCGAATATTAATTCATATCATATCAGAATACTAACTCTGAAAGACCACCTTTTGGCGGGAATGTAATACAGCCCCTCTACATTGCCCTATGCAGATGGTGTTTGCAAGATGGCTGAATTCTGTCATAGTGCATGGCGAGTGAGCAGAAGCTGCGAGCTCCCGTGACGGTTGGCAAAAGGACCCTGCGATCAGAAAAGCAGCGAGTTGTAAGTTGTACATAGTGAGTGGGAGATCTAATCATCTCTTTCCAATGTAACATAATCTCACAGGACTCTCGATAACGACGTTACTGTTACTAAAGTATTGATAAGAAATTAGGAATAATTTTCGTTCTACGGAGAGCTCCTTTCCACACAGGGAAGGAATGGCACAATCATATTCCGAGTACACCAGTCCCATTCAGCCACAGTGGAGCAATTCACCTGGTCCCGGAATTGGAGAAAGTTGCTCCTGGAATCTGGCACCGGCTCTTGCTGCTCCGCATCCAAGAGAAAAGGTTCGATTCTGAACATGAAGAGGGTCTCAGTCTCAGAAGGACATAACTGCCACGGATATGGCTCTGACGCTGAACACGGTAATTTCCCTATCACCCATCGCCACTTTCCTTCTTCTGTCACCTATCAGGGACCATCAGGGCACAAGTGTGAATAAGTGTGAGGTTATCCACTGGGAGTAAGAACAGGAAGGCAGATTATTATCTGAACGGTGTAAGGTTAGGTAAGGGAGAAATACAAAGAAATCTAGGACTCCTTGTTCATCAGTCACTGAAAGTGAATGAGCAAGTGCAGCAGGCAGTGAAGAAGGCTAATCCAATGTTGGCCTTTATTACAAAGGGAATTGAGTACAAGAGCAAGGAAATACTCTTGCATTTGTACAGGGCCGTGGTGAGACCACACAAGGAGTATTGTGTACAGTTTTAATCTCCAGGGTTAAGGAAGGACATCCTTGTGTAGAGGACGTGCAACGTACAATCACAAGGCTAATTCCTGGGATGTCAGGACTGTCTTACGCAGAATGGTTAGAGAGACTGCGCTTGTACACGCTGGAATTAAGAAGATTGAGAGGGGATCTGATTGCAACATATAAGATTATTTCGGGATTGGACAAGATAGAGGTAAGAAATATGTTCCAGATACTGGGACAGTCCAGTACCAGAGGGCATGGTTTGAGAATAAGCGGTAGGTCATTTAGGACAGGGTTAAGGGAAAACTTCTTCTACCAGTGATTTGGGGGGGCTGGAATGCACTGCCTCGGAAGGCAGTGGAGTCCAATTCTCTGGATGCTTTCAAGGAGGAGCTGGATAGGTATCTTATAGATAGGGGAATCAACGGATATGAGGACAAGGCAGGAACTGTGTATTTATAGTAGATGATCAGCCATGATCTCAAAATGGCGGTGCAAGCTCGAAGGGCCGAATGGTCTACTTTTGCAGTATATAGTGTTAGGAAAGTGATTCAAGAGAAGGACCACAAAGGAACTTATCTCCGGATTACTTCCGCTAGCAAGAGCTAGCGCAAGTAGGGATGGTATGAATGAGTGGCTGAGGAGATGATGGTGCCGGCTGCAGGGTTTCAAGTCCTAGGGTCATTGGAGCACTTTCTCTTCGGGTAATGAGTGATTCGTGCAGTTGTTTGACCTTTCAGAGGGCGATCAGTTAGATAGCACTGTCTAAAACTCATTAACTTTCAGATTGCTATAGATTAATATAGGTATGATCCGTGTGGCAATGTCTTCCCTTGTACAAGGAAAATCATGAGGACATTTTGCAGAAAATATGAAGAGTTAATAGGGAATAAAAAAATATTATTGTCAGGCAATTCCACATTAGACCTGTGGAGATATTTCAAGATCAATTGCACAGAGTACAGGGAGGGGTTGGTCCTGTTAGAAGGAAGTCTCTACTGGAAATAAAAGAGGACCTTGGATGCCCAGAGAGAGAGGTGATGCCTTTAGAAAAGAAGAATAATGAAAAAAAACTGCAAAGCTTCTGTAATTCGGATTAACAGAACACATCAGGATAAGAAGGGAGCCAGAGAAAAAAAAACGACAGACGGGAATCAGGAACGCTACGCGGTGCCGGGAACTGTCCTTGTCAAGTACGATAGAGGTGAATGCCAAGGTTTTCCATACATCAGGAGTAAGAGGACAACCAGGGATTTGCTAGGACCACTCAAGTATAAAGGAGAGAACATGTGTTTGGCTGTGGTCACAGTGCGTGAGGTACTAAAGGAATACTTTGCTTCAGCATTCAAAGAGGACCTGGAGATCAGTGCTGTGTCCGTAAATATGTCAGAGACTTTAACGGTGAAGGGGGAGGAAGGTTGGGTCTCCATACGTATGCATT
Organism: Hypanus sabinus; assembly: GCF_030144855.1. Classification (NCBI taxonomy): domain Eukaryota; kingdom Metazoa; phylum Chordata; class Chondrichthyes; order Myliobatiformes; family Dasyatidae; genus Hypanus; species Hypanus sabinus. Next base: position 169,981 of record NW_026781846.1, on the reverse strand, counting down.
GGGTATGTTTGTATTCCATTATTTATCATACTGTGTTATGTTGTTATGGTGCATTTCGTCGGGACTAATAACCAGGTCACTCTAGTTTACACTTGTGTATACTGGAAATGACATTAAAGAATGCATTGCAATGTCCGAAACTAGATCAGAGATGGAATTTGAAAGGCACCGTCATCATTTACTGTTTTAGCATGTGCACGCACAGCCATTGCTCAAACTGAAGCATTTTGAGTGTCATGAAAACTGCGAGACGATTTTAACGAAATAGAGCCATATCGTTGGAGGAGCTGAGCAGCCAGGCAACATCTGTTGAAAAGGGTAGAGTGGAACGGTCTTCCCGAGTTTCTTCAGGAGGACTGGTGAAAAAGAAAAAAGCTACTGAGAAGAGTTAAAAGTTGGGGGTAAGGGTCGGAAGAAACACATTGTGAAATGAAAAACCAGGAGGTGTGGAGTTGAAATAAAGAACTGGGAACTAGAATGGTGAACACGACGAAGAGCTGCAGAAGGGTTAATCTGATAGGAAAGGACAGAAGTCCATGGAAGAGAGAAAAGTGTGAGGTAATTAAAAGTGGATGGCGATGGTCTGTTAAGGAAATAAGGTAAAAGCGGCAAACGACTCAATGTCTCAATGACTAATGCGTATAAAGGTGCTAGAACAGGGGTGAGCAAACTTTTTGACTTGTGGGCCACAAAGGGTTTTAAAATTTGACAGGGGGGCCGGACCAGGAGCAGATGGACGGATTGTTTTGGTAATACACCTCATAAGAGAAAATAAAATATCATGGGATATGTAGAAAACATGTGCTTTAATTTCAATTGAAAATGACCAAAGGCATTACAACAAAATATCTGTCTTTGAAGTCCCATGGTATTTAGCTATTTATTGAAATGACTTTTAAAACACTGAAAATTAAATGAATAAAATACAGCGTTTATTTAATACTAACAGTTATTATTTTAAAACACTGAAAATTCTGTTATCCTTCAAGATATTGTCATCATCACTCTCCTCCTGACTGTCTTTATTTCAAAAACGGTAGGAGATGCAGGTTTTATTGTCCTCCTCCTTCTTATTCAATTGTCCCCTGTGCCAAAACTCAACAACGACTAGCACAAGGACAGAACACTGACAGCGCGCCAGTATGTGGAGCGCGTTATTTGATCTGGAGCGCATTTTTTTTTTTATTTTGAGAACGTACGTGCACCTGCGCACTACTCATGTCCATCACTTAACAGAAATGACATGTAACATGTAAGGCTTATTGAAAAAAATATTTTCAAATGCATTTTTTACATAACACAACGAAGAAACTTATTTTTAATTTCAGTGGGAACAGAGTTGTTGGTCTCCATTTTTAGCCAGCGCATCAAAGTCTGGATTAGTTTTGTTGAGGCGATTCGCAGGATGGATCTGAGGTTTTGGTCTGTTAACTTGGATCTGTAGCTGGCTTTGTTGATGTTCATGACGCTGAGCGCCTGTTCACACAAATAGGTCGAGCCGAACAAAGAGTAAAGCACAAATGTGGAGTAATACGCTGCACCTCAACAAAGGTCAATGTATATAGAGTCATCTATTGGGAAAACGCCAGAATTGCGGGAAAAATGTTAACAACGTTTATTAATCTTATTTCATTATGTTCTGCGGGCCGGATTAAAAAGCTTAACGGGCCGCATATAGCCCCCGGGCCGTAGTTTGCCCATGCCTGAGCTAGAACGGAACATGAGAAGTTGTTGACGAGATCGATTAAGGAAAACTTTAAGGCGTTTACCAGCGAGCGGGATCTTGGCGAGTGTGAGGAGAGCATTAAACAGGCGGGACCTTGTCAACGTTCAGAAAGAAGATGCGCAGGAATCTCTAAAAAAATGTTGGGATTGTTAATTCCCCAGCTATCCGGGATACACCTCTGATTAAGACGGGAAACGAGATTGATGCGCCTTTGGGGATGATCTTTCTGTCCTGATTGGCCAAATGAGTAGTAGCAGACAATTATAAGATGGCCACGATGTTCCTTTGTTCAGGAAAGTAAGTAGGGCGACCTTTGGGAATCATACAGCAATCAGTCCTGTTTCATTGGTCGGCAAATTATTGGAGTAGATTCGTTGTGTTAAAGAGTTCAAAGTAGAAAAATGTAGAGTTGTTTTTGAAAGTGTTTTTTCCCAACGAAATGTTTTTTTTTGTTGTTTTGATTTGGTAGGCCTTTTGAAGCTGAACACAAATGTAACATCAGCTGGGGGTTTCATGAGCGAATTTGAAGATTCGGCAAATTAATTTATTTTGTATATCGTGCGTTTACTTGCATAATGATGCTGTCGCTTTGCAATTGATCAACTGATCTAAAAATCTTTGTTTGATGAATTCAGTTTGTACTCAATAGCCGATGCATCTAACTAAAGTGTCCAACAATAATCAGCCAGCATTGATTGAATTCAGTTGCCGTCATGTCGTTTCTCCATTGCGACAATGGCCTGCTGAAAACTGTCACCATGCCCGTGTCTGACAGTGCGACCATTTGCAATGAGGAAGTCTAAATGGGAATGGAGAAAAGTAATATTTACCGATATTTTTGCACTTTATTATTTTGTATATTTGAAGCATGTTGTCAACCAGCTGCAGGTAGTTTGCTGATCTCCAGCTGCCAAGAAGATTTTCAACATCACAGAATAACATCCATGCAATGTTCTTTTCCACTAGCGATAATTCCAATTCCCCGTCCTCCATTCCCATCTGCCTCTCCCAGTGCCCTATTCCTCTTCCTCCCCAATCCCTTCCGTCTCGAATTTTCCCCTTCCACTAATTAATGGCCTATCAAAAACCCTTTTTCTAACACCTTCCCCATCTCCTTTCTGTCAGACTCTCGCTCCACTACATCCCTCCCGTTCTCCTTCACTTCCACGTTCCCTTCAACAGTGCCGGTCTCCACGACACCCTCCCTCCAGTACACCCCTCTCCTTCTCCGTCATTCGTCGTTTCCCGTTCGACCTTCCCAGTCACCAACAGCTCTTCATTCTCCTACGACCATCCCCGTCTCCCTAACCCCCTCGCACCCCTACACCCTTTCTATCTGCGTAACCTCTCCCTCCCGCACACCAATCCTCGTCACTGTCTTCCTCGACCTCCCTAATATCTTTACCTGTCTTAGTCACAGTTCCTTCCAGCACGCCCTACCAGTCTCCGTCACAGCAAGCTCCGCCACCTCTCTAATCTTCATCTACGAAATGACCATCTCCTTTACTTCTGCCCTTACCTGCACCACCACGACTCCATCACTTCAGCCATCTCCATCTCCCACCCGTCTCCGTCACCGCTACTTCCAATAAACCCTTCCCTGTTCAGACTACCCATCACCCCCGCCCCCGTCGTTTACTCTACCGTCTCCGTCACGCCTTCCCTTCCATTCATCCTGCACGACTCTGTCACATTGTCACTCCCTTACGCCATTTCCATCTCAATGACACTCGTCCCTCTCCAATGCTATTTATCGTCTCGTTACCATCTCCCTTACCGTCAATATGGCCCCTCACTCCGCTGTGTTCCTCCCCGTCTCAGACACCCCTCCGCTCCCCTAACCCCGACCATGTAACCATTAACCCCTCGGCCAACTTATAGTACGATGCCGCTGTCGTTAAGATCTGTATCCTTACAGTATGTTGCCATTTGATGTAAAGATCTATACCTTGCAATGCGGGGCCAGCTGTTGGAAAGATCTATGGCCTTAAAGATTGGTACCGACTATTGCAGAGGTGTCTGTCTATAGACTGCTGCCAGCTCTTTTAGATGTCTGTGTTCTGCGCACACCGTGCATTATGTTGCAAAAACTTATGCCATTGGAACACAATACTGATTTTTTTATCCCAGTTACGTGCAAAACTGGGATTGTCCAGATATTGATATTAAGTGTTATGTTTTCAAAAAAAATTCTTCTCTTGTATTGGAGTCTTGTACTGGTCTGTGCCCTTACTGACCGGTGTATCCTCTGGTAGCTGGGTATGCTTGGAATACAGTGTAAGTACATCTACATACGTGTGCCCTTATAACATAAACTGACCTTGTAGGCCCAGATAGATTACAATTTTCCTGGAGATCGGACTGAATGTTTCATGTCAATAGTAAACACGGGATCTCTGTGGGTGGGGTAGATCATCAAACCAATCAAACCCATCAAACCCATACTAGCTCCTGCTGCAACATTCCCACCGCCCCGTTCCCCCCTTTCTTCCGACAGCTCGACAGGTTAATTTTCCTGAAAATCGTGCCCAGTTCCTCTATGAGTACTCTGATTCTTTGTTCACCCAACCCTACAGCCACTGTGTCCCAGTCGAGAAATACTGTCACAGGCCCCATTGTTCCTTTGCCCACTGGGCCTCAATTCATTGACCAATAAACTGTGACCAATACAGCACAGGAATAGCCCCCTCTGCGCACTGTCTGAGTGCTGACTATGATGACAATTTACACCGCACATTTGCCTGGATGTGGCCTGTGTCCCGAGTGGACTGAATCCCCCAAAGGATTTGCAAATCTGAATGCACAATACCATCTCCTCCTCAGTACCTGTACTTCTGAAAATATCACCACATCACATCCCTGATCTGGCTTTCCTCCATGTCACTCTCCTTAGTGAACATCAACGAATGCAAATGAATAAATTTCTACATCACATGTTAACCCTGTCAGCCGGCATTGACTCCATTTTTGTCCTTGCTTTGTCCTGTGCTCTCCCAATATACTGTTGTTTTCAGTATATACATACATTGCTTTGGGACTCAAGTTAATCCTCCTCACGGTGGTCATAGAACATAGATACTTTCGGCCCACCAGCAATGTAACCTGATCTACAGCCTGCGTAGAATTTCCCTAGCGCACTGCCCTCTATTATTCAAAACTCGATGTACTATCGTACAGGTTCTTAAAAGACCGTATGGTATCCGCTTCCACCACCGCCGCCGGCAGCACATTCCACATGCCGACGACTCTCTGTGACATATCCTGCTGACTGCTCACTCTTCTGCTTCACAGTGTGACTTGTTTCCGGGTTTGGAAACATCCCTTCAAAATCCTATATAGTTTCAGTTTGGTAGCTTACGTATGACTCGGTTTAATTGTTGACCTAAGTACCATATCATCCTAAGTTCCTGAATGACCCATCATTTTCTAATTTCTTCAAAGCAACGGGCGAGTACTGAAGTCTGACCGGCTTTACGGTAAGTGACTCTCACATGTCAGACATAACACCAGCAACCAGAGTACTCTCTGCGATAACAAACTATTTCTTCTGTAATTAGTCTTCTCCAAATTTGCATTTATTCGACTACAGATCTAGTCTGTTCCTTATCAATAACCTTTTGAAAATCTCCAGAATTCCCAACGAAACTCCAATCAAGTCGCTAATCTGTTTTCCCAATACCAGGTCAAGTGTCTCTTCCGCCGTTGTGTTCCTTCTACTTGCTATTTCAGGAAAACTTCTTGAAAACATCGAACACATAAAGCCCCATCCAGGCCACAGTAGAAGGGGATTCCTGGTCATCCACCGAAGATGATTCACGTACTAAATTATTCTTACATCAGCCCGTAAACTGCTGACATATCGGTATCTCTCTCTTACAGGATATTGGGAGGGCCACTAGTATAATCCCATAATAGCGACTTCATCCTTCTTATTTTTGAGCTCTACCCACCTAGGCGTACTGGTTGAGCCGGTGGGATGACCTTGCCCCTGTGTCGTACTAGCTGGTCAGCAGGGGCGCTGCCCAAACTGCTATACCTCACTGTGAACTGTCCGAATCATCTCAATCCCGCAATGTTTAGCTACCAGTCCTGCCCTTCTTTGTACCGGAAATCTGTAATGGCTCTAAATATATCTGCCTTAACTGTTATCCACCTTTCTGTGAAACAAGCGCACTTCTGGCCCGCGGGATCACCGTGCTCGTAAACACATGGCCCGACTTCGACTTCATTTTGGCATGCCTCGTCCACGTCTCTATTTTCCGCTCAGTGTTATTTGCTAAAATGTAGCATTGGTCTCCCTGCACACCACACACTCCCCTCTCCCGGCATGCCACAGATTAAGCTTCTCGGAACGCAACTCCCGCAAACTTCCCTGAGTGAGAGAATTATCTCCCCTTCAGTAAAGTTTTCACTCATCCTCGATTTTTCATGGTAGAGAGCACCGTGATCTGTGTGCCTGATACCCTCTCTATTGCACCAGATAGTTAGCCACATATTTAACTGTAGTAACTCACTATCTCTTACTTTGGCAATCTTGTGACGTCGTTGGTAATCCGAGGTCAAAGCCCCGGTGTTCCTACTTCTCAGCCGATAAACCGTCTTAAATATTCAGTTGATTGCTTGGTAATTTTCAGGGATCTCGGGTTGGCACAGCACGAGACCCTTGTTCCTTTACATTGCGATGAAATTTCCCAATTATACTCTGTAATGTGGTTATATTTTTCATTGTGGATCACCTCACTCTTTTCCAGGTGGAAAATCCATCTGCCACTATTCGTACCTCCTCTGCACCGTGCCGATATCCGATTGTAATCTATGAACAGACTCTACACTATCCACACAAAAAACACCCCTTTCGTGTACTTTACTTAGTTAGAGATGCAGCAGTGACAGGGAGCGGCAGTGCCCTTCCTCAATTTAACCTTAGCCCAATGAGATTACAATTTATAATAACCGATTAATCCCCCGTTGTCGGACTTTGGAGAAACCCGCAGTTGTCAGGAGGAGGATGAACGAACTCTGTACAGAGGAAACCGTAACTGAACTCCAGCCTCCCGAGCTGGAATAGTGCCGCTGTCACTGCTACGTCACGTGACGTCCAAAGCTGCAATTTACCGACACACGTATTCAGTTCCTCTTTCAGGTCGTTTACAAACATCAAAAAGAACATGGTTACAGAACAGATCACATTTAGCGTTAGTCCCTTACTCTCTGGGCAACATAATTCCAAATTCAGTAGATCAAGTTTCCATCAATCCTAGGGCTCCAGGCTTGCTGCCTGAGTCTATTAATGGGACTCTTGCTTAACTCAATTCCAATTGTGTGTCTGTGGCATGCGGGTGCCGGGTGTGTGTGGTGTGTAGGGAGACCAATGTTACAATTCAGCAAAGAGCATTGAGCGGAAAGTAGAGACGCGGACGAGGAATGACAAAATTAATTCGATGTGGGGCCTCGCGTATAGGAGCACGGTGGTCCCGCGGGCCAGAAGCGTGTTTTTTCCACAGCAGGGTGGATACAGTTAAGGCAGACACACTTAGAGCCATTACAGATATCCGGTTGAAAGAAGAACAGGACTGTTAGCTAAACATTGCGGGAATGAGATGATTCAGGCAGATAGCGAACGTTTCGTCGTTACATCGGGAAGTCAGGGACCACTGCTAGATGAGCTTTATAGCCGGGAGGGAACCGATGGGATTCGCATGAGCAGAATTTACTTGCAGACACAAGCGGTGTCGGTGGCAGGCGGTTAGTTTGACAGTGATCGCGTAAGTGGCATGTGGATATCGCGTATAGAGGTGTGGGAAGGGCTTTGGAAGGAAGGATTACTGCGCAGAAAAGTTTCTAAAATAAGAAATAAGAGATTCATATGAACATGAGTCCGTGCAATAGATATACTGAATTCCAGCATGCAGATCCATTCGGGAGTAAAGGAGATAATTTCAATAGTGGCATTCATTTCCCGATTACTCGAACTTGATGACAGAGATTGGCTGGAGGACAAGTCATTGGGTGTAGCTAACAGGTTAACTGGTTCTTTATTGGTGAGGGGGTTAACAGTTTCTTGGGTAAGGAAGGAAATAAGTGTTGAGAAACAAAATAACGGCAGAAGAGCTCGGTGGAACGAATACCCCAATTTTATATCTTGTGGTTTAGTGGCATATCATTCGACAGTCTGAATGAATTATCGGGCCTTCTCCCAGAACCTTCATAGAATGTCTTTCGGCAGCTTCTGCAATGTTGCGTTCACTAAGTTTCTTTGCTACTTCATGAAAAAAAAACCGTCAAGACAAACAGGAAGAAACTCTTCCTTCACTAAGTCATGCAAAACACCTTTAAAATAGACTTCATGCAGACGTTGATTGAACGTTGTCGACGCATCTAAACTTCCGACTAACTTGATACCAACATAACACAACATACAAATAACGCTGGAGGGACCTAGCGGGCCAAATAACTTCCATTGAAAAGAATAAACAGATGGCGTTTCGTGCTGAGACTCATTTTCCAGAAATGCTGTCTGGCCTACTGAGTTTCTCCAGCAGTTTGTGTGTGTTGCTTTGCATTTCCTGGATCTGCCGATTATTCGTGTTAGTCTTGATAGTGACACAGGTACACGTACAATTAAAGTCAGCATCTCCCTACACAGCGAAATGAGGAAGATAGACTCCTTCCTCGCAATGGCATAAAAGCCACCTTTAGAAATTGACTTTACACAGAAGACAATTGAAAATCATTGAGACATTCCCTGTGCTGGTACACATCTCACAAAACTGATACCAACTCATTTGAAACAAGTACACTCACCGTTAAAGTTAAGGTCTCTGAACACGTGGGTGTTCGCTGCACATTGCCTGTTGAGAGACGTGTAGATGTTGGATGCTGTCAGCTGAATCTTTTTGCGGTCCTGCCCACTGTCTCGGAGATGGACCAGGTCAGATCTGATCTCCGGCGAGCTCACTGTTAATTCCGACCGCTCTGTCAGTCCGCGCAGTATTTCCACAAGGTCTTCCATTTCTTCTCCGTTCACCAGAAGCGACGGCGTTGTCTGTCACTTGACTGGTGAGCATTTACTCTGAGGTTGATAATTCATTGTTGAACCCTGTGATGAGAGAGGGTAACTGATGAAAGTATAGAAATAAAAGGCAGGATGAGTTTGATAATTGGCAGGAGGTAGATTTCCTGGCAAGCTGCGGGTGATGAATGGTCTGTTCCCCTGTTGCAACAGTCTCGTCTATAAACCTGTTTTATTACCGCTGCTGCCACGTTCTCTGAAGGCAGCCAGTTTCGTAGTGTCAGGATGAAAAACGCTGCGACAGCGTCTAACAAGCACTGGATATTGTGTTTATTAATTAGTTGAATAACTGATATGAGCGGATACTTCGCAGTTCATCCAACTGCTCTCTGAACTTGGACTAAGTTACCCCATAAATAAAATTGTTTGTGCAACAACTTAATATCAGCAGCATGTCGGGACAGTGTTCAAATATGTATTCAGAATCGTTGTAATTAATTTTGTCCAGTCCGGCATTTCTGTAATAAACAATGTCAGAAAATTCTAGCGACCACAGGATGATGAAGCTCCCAGAGATGGTGATAAGCAAGATCACAGACCTCCTCCTGCTCTCTGTCTCTGGGTGACTGCAGCTTTTCGCTTTGCTTTGTCCCTTCAGCCCCTTACGGACGCGACTATTCACTAAAATGAGTCTGACTGTCAAAGCGCTAAGCAGTAATATTAACACGAACGGAAACAACGGCGTTTGAGCGCTAGGAAGCCGTTCATATTCCTCCCTATCATGATCAGTATAGAAACCTGCTTTTGTGACACAATTCATTCATTTTAATGTAAATGGGCTATTAAATCCAATCAAACGTAAGAAAATTTTATCCAAAATGATAAAAGAAGAAGGCCATGCAGTATATTTATAGGAAACTCATTTAAGTGATAATGAGCATAAAAAAAACCTAAAGAGAATGGGCTTCACTAATCTATATATACGAACCCCAGGGAAGTGATATTTTTTTTCTTTCAGAAAATTACTGATATTATGGTAACGGAATCAGAAGGTCTCCTGATATGTGGGGGGAATTAAATTTACAATTACAATCAAACTTATACTCTTCCAATAGAAAAACCTGTGAAACAAAATCTTTATTTCAGAAAGTTAATACACTTTTTGAGGATGTTGGTTTAATTAATATATGGAGGGACCTTTTCCCTGACAGAAGAGATTAGACTCATTATTCTGCTCCACATTCTGTATATACAAGAATAGACAATTTCATAACATTTGGAAAAGACAAAGACAAAATAAGCACCTGTGGAACTGGGACAATAAATGTAAGTGACAATGCACCGATATATGTATCTGTTGATTTTGACCAACAACGAAAGAATACTATTTGGAAACTAAATTCAAGTCTACTAAATGATCCTTACTTCAAGGAATAAATTTAAAAAAATACATTGGTCTCTACTTAGAATTTAATATTAATGGAGATTTTTCACCTCCCATTTTATGAGATACTCTGAAGGCGGTCTTAGGAGTGAAAATTATAGCGATACCTTCATATAAGAAAAAAAATAAGGAATAAAGCATTAGAAGAATTATAAGATAGGCTGAAGGAACTAGTGAAAAAAAGACAAATTGGATTTGGCACAGGATACATTAGGGGAAATTAAAATAATTAGGAATGAAATAAATAATTTGGCTATGCAAGAAACCAGGAGAAACTTAATGTTTCTGAACCAGAGACATTATGAAAGTCGATCGAAATCTATGAAAATACTGGCATGGTAACTGAAAAAAGATAGCAGAAAATACAATTCATAGAATTAGGGCCCAAGAACGAAAATGATAAAGAATAAGCTAAGTGAAATTCAAGAAGCTTTTGAAGTGTTTTACAAAAAGCTATATTCCAAAGTTCCAGGGGGAAGCATAACCCAAATTGACACCGTCTTGAATTCTCTGGAGTTAACCACTTCAAACGAAGAACAAAATAGAAGGATAACTGTTGACATAACTGAAGTTGAATAAAAAGTTGCAATTAGTAGGCATAAATTAAGCAAGTCAACAGGATCAGATGGGTATACGGCAGAGAGGTACAAATAATTTAAAAATGAGTTAACTCCTGTACTCTTCACTCTGAACTGGGCTCTAAAAAAGGCACAAATGCCACTCAGTTGGACGGAAGAGATAATCTCAGCTATACCGAAAGAAGGCAAGGATAAAATGGAATTCGTGTCATTTAGACCAATATCCGTTCCTAATGTAGATTATAGGTTATTTAGCTCCATCATGGGCAAACGATTGCTGGAGTTTCTACCCATACGGATACATAACGATCAGACAGGTTTTGTACAACGCCAGACACATGACAATAGACGAAGGACACTTCACACTATGGATCATATACAAAAGACTAAAATCGAAGCAATAGTGATAAGCGTGGACGCTGAAAAATTATTTGATTCGGTTAAATGGAATTTTCTTTACACTTTACATAGATTTGGTTTCCAAGGCACAATTATTAAAACTATACAGTCACTATATGACAATCCTACTGCTAGAATTAATATCAATGGATATTTATCAAATAGTCTTAACCTAGAAAGGGGCAGGAGACAGGGCTGTGCTTGGTCACCACTACTCTTCGCTGTATATCTGGAACCATCAGCTCAATACATCAGACAAAATGAAGATATCAGGGTAAATACTATTAAAGGGACAGAGCATAAATTGGCTTGGTATGCGGATGACATTTTGATCTATCTAAGGCACCAAACATTATTTTACCGAAATTGATGCAATCTTTTGAACAATATGGTCAATTATCAGGATACAAGATCAACATAGATAAAACATAATTACTTTCATATTACTATTGCCCTCCAAGAGAAATTGAAAGTCCATACCCTTGGGCATGGCACACAGAGTCTTTCAAATATTTGGACATCATTATGCCGGAAAATTTTGCAAAATTATCAGAATGTAATTATTAGCGTCTACATTAAAAGAATTAAGGAAGATATGCCAAGATGGAGCCTGATTCTTTTTTTTCAGCATCAGTTCAAGGACTGAGTCTATTAAAATGAATGTAGTGCCCAGACGTATATCTCTTTCAGAGCCGACCAATAGAGAGTAATCAAAATCAACTCAATGAATGGAACAAGATTCTATGAAGGTATATTTGGCAAGGTTAAAGGCCTAGAGTTCTCAAAACATTGAAATTAGCAAAAGAAAAGGGGGAAGGCCTTCTTTTAGAGAATATTATTTCGCAGCACAGTTGAGAGCTCTGATATTTTGGTGCTACCCATCATATGCCGCTCAATGGAAAAACATTGAGGAGCGGGTAATTCCCATCCTCATAGAAGCAATTTTGGTTGATAACAACATGCAAAGATACATAAATACTATTGATAACCCATTGGTGAAATTGACTTAAAATATGGAAAACCACAATAAAAGAATATAATCTAGAGGGAGATATTCCAATTCTTAAATGGTGTGCATATGACTCTGATTTTACACAAAATAAATTGCATGCTAGATTTAAGGACTGGGCAGCTAAAGGAATAACAGTTATTTGCAACATAACGAAAGAAGGAACACTGTTCAGTATTGAAATCCTGAAAGAGAAACACTTGTTAGAAAAACAAGATTTTTATCGGTATTTACAGATGGGACCTTTTGTTAATAAGACTTTTAAAAATGTAACCAAGGCAAATGTATGCTCGATAGAGCTCTTTAGAAAAGCATATAATTCAGATAATGGTAGTAGAATCATTCAAAGCATGTATAAGGGGTTGTCAAATCTTAAAACACATTCGCCTTCAGACATTAAAACAGAATGGGAGAAGGAAGGAGGGATAATTATATCTGAGGAAGAATGGACAACAATATGGAGATAACAGCGGAAATGTACCAATTCACGGAAATGAAGTTTGGATGGAAAAACTTGATAAGAGATTTTATTACAAACTCTCAGAAATCCCATTATGATTGTAACCTCCCTGTTTGCTGGAGAAATTGTGGAAATCAAAATCAAAATCATTATCATATTTTTGTGACTGCCCTGTTATCAAAAACTATTGGATGGGGACACGCAATGCCCTATCAGACATCTTTAAATATGAAATACCCTTAGAGCGTAAGACCATATATTTTGGACTTATACTCAAGAATGGTTCAAAAGAGATAAATGTTTAATGAATCTACTGTTGGTGGCTGGTAAAAAGACTCCAACGAGGAAATGGTTATCACAGGAGAGCCCAACTTTAAATACATGGATGGAAATTACAATGGACATTTACAAAATGGAGAAGATAACAGCTTCTGATAATCACAAACTGGAACAATTAGATTCATACTGGGAAAAAATGGTTTAACTACATAATGTCTCATAGGCCTGGTTTTATTCTCAGAAATTGATGAATATGTTGTAAAAAACAAAATTACTCCCTACTTGTACATAGTTGTTACATTTTGCTTGTTTTTTTCTTTCCTCCTTTCCACTTTTTCTATGTGTATACCTCAGATAAATACTTTCTGGAGATTGGTGATATATATGATTATATGATATATATGTACAATGTCTGAAATACATCTAACGGAAATGTTTGTTTGATGAACTTCATTAAAAAAAGAAATTGCAAAAAAATTCAAGGCGTCCGTTGGAATACGGGAAAAAGGAAATTAACTGAAATGAGAAGTCAATGGACCGGACCGTGACACGAATAGCATGCAAAATGAAGTCGGGCCGAATGCACTTTTTTTCCAATTAACTTGGTGACGTTGAAGGTGCTGCTCCATACAAATGTCATAATTTATAGCTCACGATGTATGTCACAATTTTAACATAACCCAACTACAGACTCCAGACTCTTGTTCTAAAAAATAGCTTACGGAATGCAGAATCTACTTTAAGACTATTTACCAGATCAGAGGAACAGTAGATAAGAATGAGAAAAAAAAATACACCCACGCGCATTGAATCAGAGACTCACAAGACCGTGACAACACTTTTTCACACTGTAGCAAAGACTGACTGGTACAGTATGAAACCCACACTCTCACACTGTTGCAGATACCGGCATGTACATAAAGAAATGCATACACTCGCACCGAACCTGAGCGTGACACCTTCAGAACCCCACACTCTCAGTCTGTACCACTGATTTGCACAAAATGAAACCCACACTCTCACAGAGCACTGAGGCCAGTGAGTACATAATGAACCACTTCTCTTCACACTATTCCCGCGGCAAGCCGATAGAGACTGATCAACACACTCGATTGAATGTCTCCAGTTTGTTGATTGTCTTTGTCTTGCCGTCGTTCTCTATCACTAACCCGCAATTTATGTGAATTTCATATCAATCATTTCTTCAATTTCAGCTCGAATCCTACTACATCCTGAATCCTTTTCTGAACCATTATTCTCTGTTATCCGAACTCACTGTGTTCTTCTTCTCGTTCCACTATGAATGTATCTTGTTTCTGCACCATTGTCCTGCGACAGTTTCAATGAAACTTCAGCTTATTCAGTAAGCAGACTCTGTTCAATCATGGCCAGTCATGGAAGAGAAAGGAATGAACAGGGACGTCGGCAAATAACGTAATATAGTTACCGGAGAGAGAGTGAGAGAAGCTTCTACACACACACACACACACACACAGACACAGAAACACACACGCGCAGAAACACACACTCTCTCACACGCACACACACGCGCGCACACACACACACACACACACAAACACACGCACGCAGACACACCTCTCTCTCTCACACTCACACGCACACATGCACAGACACACACACACTCACACACACACACCTCTTTCTCTCTCACACTCACACGCACACCTCTCTCTCTCTCACACACACACACGCGCACACACACACAGACACACACACACACACACACACACACACGCGCACACACACACACACACACACACACACACACACACACACACACACACACACACACACACTTGAACACGCACACGGATACACATACAGATATGAAAGATGTGGGGTAGATGGATTAAGAGATGGAGGGAACCGTCACAGCTCTGGACTTCAACGTATCAAAATTCAATATCACACTGGAGTAGGTGATCTAAATGAAGCAAGTATTACTGTCGTCTAGGGCTTATGGTGAATCGGACAGAGTGTCAGTGTACACAGCGGATATGCTTAATCTCTGGTGGCACATTGTTCGACGGGTTAGGGTGGGTTTGCTGCCGGAGCTGCGAAGCCAGTTTCTGAGTAGTTAATCCATCAAATGTGAAACGTGACTTCCCTCACAGTCCTGCTCAAAAACACTCTCAGAACCACACAGAATAAGACTGTTACTGTTTTATCAGTGAACATGGATGTCGCGATACAGGCCAGTCTGATGCTGTCATCAGAAAGTCGAAATGATCATTATATTACCTATCAGTGGAACTCACTCGAATAAACTCACTCCCTGGTTCACAAACAGAAGAGTGCAGAGATACATGCTGAAGGTAGCAATTAGGAATTGCTGAGAAAAATGTATTCGTATAAATGCTGCTGGAACATGAAATGTGAGTTTTATTTCAATCAGATGCAGAAGGAAATTCATACTCTCAAAAAGTAACAGAGAATGACAGATATAGAATGCAACCCACACTCTCACACTGTAGCAGAAACTAACGGATGCAGAATGAAACTCATATTATCGCACTGTAGCAGAGACTGACTGATGCAGAATGAAACCCACACTCTCACTCTGTTTCAGAGACTGACAGATACAGAATAAAACCCACACTCTCACACTGTAGCAGAAACAGGATCGATTTGCAGATAAAAAAGCAGGTGTGACAGTGCAAAATGCCGCATATGCTGGAAAAATCGATTCCGGATTGTTTGTGGCAAGAGAACCACAGTGAAAGTTTCTGGTTGGATAATGGGAACGGTCGTGTCCGCTGCCTATACAACTGTGGAACGTTGTAAATGAAGCCCGCTCATTACTCACTTAATGGTCTCATTACACATTTTGATCGAATTACACATAGGGATCAGACTGAGGTAAAGCCAATTGATAGTGACGTGTCCTGTTACATTTCCACATTATTTGCATCTGAGACACTGCCGGTGATGTAATTTGTTTTTTCAGTAACAGTGGTCAGATGTGGGACTTGTCACTGGAGATCGATCCCCTGTATAAATAAGAGCCTGTTGCAGTACGTCAGTCCAGAGTGTCTTGCCGAGCTTTGGAATTCAGAGCAATAGCGTTCGCTGCGTCACTCAGATGGGATATCCAGTAATCTGGCGGTTTGAAGATGGTTTGAAGACATTTACTATCCGGTTATTTCAGCCGTTGGAATTCCTGGTAAGCCGCTGTCACATCTGCAAACGGCAGAAACTGAGAGTTAATACGAATATTCTTATTCTGAAGTGTTTTTCTCGCTACTTGTTTCCACAGTCACCTGTCATGTCCCCGCATTTCATTCATGGGCGTAAGGTTCTGGCAATATTAATCCCATTGCTTTCGTAGCAGGCAGCGGTCCATTATGGAGCCGAGATGCTATCTGATTGAAATCCTCTCCGCTGCCCCGATGCATAGAATAACGGTGAATTGAAATGTCTGCACAGGAGGGCACCGGGTTATACCGCATCTGTGAGAACCTGTCGTCCTTCTGTGGGTCTGTCCATAGGAATTGCGTGTGAATTGTGTGACGGGATAATGGAACAACGTTCAGGGCTTATTTATTTTAGAAATGTGAGCAGAGGTAACAGCAGATGCAGATTTCGTTTTGTTCCTGTGCTGCTCCGAACCAGTGATGCGGTTATTTAATGTCCATGCTTCACTGTTTTGCCCCCTAACTCTCAATTCTCAACTGCGGCAGAGGAAGCCTTTAAGCAGCTCCTCTCTCGTCGGTTTTGATAATTTCCCCCAGATTTAACACATTTACAAAACTCGTGGCAAGTTCTCTGTCACACCAATAATGCAGACTGTCAGCGGGTTCATATGTTCTGCGTCCGGTTTTGAGACAGAAAAAAATCACAAGATCTAATCTGAGTCTATCACACTGCTGCTCAATTTCCTGAACTCGTCAGTAATTTCACTGCTTCCTTCCCTCTCTCTTGCAGTTAACCTGGTGGCGATTTTAATCCTGTCCCGAGGAAAGTGCGGTCTCTCCAGATGTATCACTCGCTACCTGCTGGGAATGGCAGCGGCCGATCTCATGGTCGTTATCTCTGAACCCCTGCTGAAGTGGACTGTTATGATATATTTCAGATTTTCTGTCTTCCGTTTGACTCCCGTTTGCAGGGTCGTTTATTGCCTGCTTGTAGCCAGTACCGGGATCTCTGTCTGGCTGACAGTCGCGTTCACCTGTTACAGATTTGTGGCCATTTGCTGTGTAAAGCTGAAAATAAAATATTGCACGGAAAGAACGGCGGCTGTGGTTATCGGGACAGTGAGCGTCCTGGGCTGTTTAGAAAGTATCCCTTTCTATTTTACATTACAGCCTACGAAGATAATTAATGGAGTTTTCTATGGCTGTTTGACCAAAAAGAGCTTTTCTGCGTCCCACACGTGGGGCGCATTTGTGATGATTCATCGCATTTTCATGCCTGTTCTCCCGTTGTTTCTGATTTTATTGTTCAATGTTCTAACCGTTAGACGGATTTGTTTCGCCAATAAAATCCGGATGGGGCTGTGGGGCCGCAGTGATGGAAAGAATGACAAGGACCCGGAGACGGAGAGCCGGAAATCGGTCGTTTTACTGTTGAGTATAACCGGGAGTTTTATATTGTTGTGGTTAACACGGGTGGTAATCGATATCTACCAGTGGATTACAAAAATCACTCGCTACTCGGCCGTGGACCCTGTTTATATCGCAGACTCTACGGCTGTAATACTGCAGGTCCTCAGCTCCTGCACCAACACATGTATTTACGCCGTGACTCAGAGCAAGTTCAGAGAGGAGCTGAAGAACGCGGTGAAATACCCGCTGAAAATGTTAACTAATTATGTTAAATCATAGAGCGACCAGTTCCGTTCTGCAGTACACAGAACTCAAACACCACGTTCCCTCTATACCTGACTGCCGATATGTAGAACAACCGCCAACAGCTGAGCTCTCTAAAATACGGATATGTTTTTTTTTTTCTTTTTTCAACTCCGGCTCCATCTGCGGACGGCTCTGTCTTTGTCCCAGCATATTTCCGTCTTTACCTCCGTTCACGTCCCAAGGCCTCGTGATATTCTGTTTTCTTACTTCGCCTTCTATTCTTTGTTTCTCTCTGTCCACTCGCCCGGTCCCCTACTGAACAAAATAAATCTCTGTTTTATGTAGTGCATATATTTACTCTGATAATACCTGTACGCTGAACTGTAATAAAATTCCAAAGCCATGGGAAAAAGTTGCTCGTTTTTGTATTATCTCTCTCTCTCTCTCTCTCTCTCTCTCTCTCTCTCTCTCTCTCTCTCTCTCTCTCTCTCTCTCTCTCTCTCTCTCCCTCTCTCTCTCTCTCTCTCTCTCTCTCTCGTCCCTCTCTCTCTCTCTCTCTCTCTCTCTCTCTCTCTCTCTCTCTCTCTCTCTCTCTCTCTCTCTCTCTCTCTCTCTCTCTCTCTCTCTCTCTCTCTCTCTCTCTGGATCTAACTGAGTTCTATCTGGAACTGTAATCGATATTTGAAATCCGAATTAACAAGGAAATTACTGGAAACGCTCAGCTGGGAAGGTCGAGTCGGTTGGAATGTTAATTAATATTTGATGATCTGAGCTTACCGTTCATCACAAGGAAAATGAATCAACACCTCGTGTCTGAGGATTGAAAGACAGTGTTTTTTACAGAATTACTTTAAATGATGCGGTACCGCTTGCTGACGGAACATTCCTCATTTTTTTGCATTTCTAGCTCCGTCCTCACTGATACACCGCCCTGCAGCCGATCAGCGTTATACAACACCGGTATAACTCATGCAGTTTGAGTGGTTTGACGACTACAACAAAACTGTCCGGCAAGATTATATGACAAGACCACCGCATTCCAGAGATGGCAGAGGGCTTAATTCGGTTGTGTGAATGCACCCCATATCCTCCTGATGCTGACTGCTGTCTGAGTACAATCACAAACAAGACTAACCTGCAAATGCTGGAAATAAAGGTACTACCCACAAGATCCTGGAGGAACTCAGCAGGCCATGCAGCATCTATGTAAAAGAGACGTTTCGGGCCTCGACCCTTCAACAAAGTGATCCAGGCACAATAGGATTGGACTTTTCTACCGTGATTGCAGTGTCAGCGACAGATCTTAGACAACCTGGCATTGCCTCTTACAAATGGTGTAATTGTGCAGAATAATAAGGAATGGGTGGTCTGAGGCCCCCATTACGTCGTGTTAAAATGCCACTAGCAAACCCTTGTTGGACATTCACAAATAATTGGAAACGAGCTGGATAGTCAGATATGCCCAGAGCAGAGGAAGTTGACAAAGCGGTGTTAAGAGTATTAAAGGCTGCGTTCATTTCCTGAGTCTGTTGCAATTCGGCGGACATGCTCAGTAATGTGGCTTGTCGAAGAGAAGCCTACATCAGTTGATATTCAGGAATCCAATGTCTACAATAATTGAAAATTCCCAAAACGGGAAGCATTTCAGTTCGGGAGCGGGGTGGTGCTTCATTAGTAAAACAAGTCACTCATTATCAGAACCTGGTTTTGGAAACGGTAAAACAGGAAAATTACAAGGACCACAGGTTGGTAGCAGCACTTCCTGATCCGAAAGTGCTTTTATGATAGGCTTCATGCCTTCCACTGCCTCGGATGACCGTACAGAGGTTAGAATAGCATTGGGCTTCGTGTGGTGGGGCGCAATGTACACGGTTCACATTTTTTATGCATTGCCTACGAAGAGGGAGGTACCTGCGAAACCAAACAGATTACGAAATACCCGGTCGTACCGGGCGGTGGGAAATAGGTCAAACTTTGTTTTAACGATGAAGGAAATATTATACATCCAGCCTGAATGGAATGAAGTTGTCCAATAACATTAGTATTAGGTAGAGTTAAACTGAGTGAGGTTTAACTCCTGTGAAGTCGGAAACACGAGTTCGAGTAGTTCGGGAGTTGCACTGTGTTTGACTATAGTGACATGACGGGTTAAGGTTGGCAATTTAAATCGCTCATTCTGTTGTTCAATAAAAAAACAATTCTGCCATTATTCCCTCTGGATAAGTTGAACAAGTAAGTATACTTGGAGAGCACAGGACCACACAAGATCAAAGAGTGAGTCTATGGCTGCTGCCAGAGTTAGCATGTGATATACAAAATTATTCATTTGTATTCATTGGAGTTCACTAAGGAGAATGACATGGAGAGAAGTGAGGTCAGGGAGGGAGTATAGTGATATTTTCAGACGTACTGATACTGAGGAGGTGATGGTGTCGTGTATTAAGTTGTGCATTCCTTTGGGGGATTCAGTCCACTGGGAACAAAGGCCCCATCCAGGCAAACATGCAGTATAAGTTGTCATTATGGTCAGTAAACAGACATTGCGTAGAGGGGGCTGTTCCTGTGCTGTACTGTTCCCAGTTTATTGGTCAATGAATTGAAGCCCAGTGGGCAACGGATCAATGGGGTCTGCGACTGTGGTTCTCGACCGGGACACAGTGCCTGCCAGGTTGGGGGGATCAAGCAATCAGCATGCTCGAAGAGGAACTAGGAACGTTATTTAGGAAAATAAACTTATCGAGCTGTCTGAAGAAAATGGGGGACGGGACGGAATGAATGTTGTTGTAGCAGGAGCTAGTATAGGTTTGATGGGCTGGATGATCTACACCACCCACAGTGATCCCGTGGCTACTAATAACATCAAACTCTTAGTCTGATCTCCAGGGGAATTGTAATCCATCTGGGCCCACAAGATCAGTTTATTAAATAAGGGTACACGTCTGTAAAGTCACTTACACTGTATTCCAAGCAGACCCACCTGCCAGAGGATGCACCGGTCAGTAAGGGCACAGACTAGTACAAGACTCCAATACAAGAGTAGATTTGTTTTCAACACTGATCACCTATATCTGGACAATCCCAGTTTTGCACTGCAGCTGTGATTAAAAAAAGCACCATCAGCATTGTGTTATAGTGGCATAAGCATTTGCAACACCATGCACGGTATGGGAAGGATACGCACCACTGAAAGAGTTGGCACCAGACCGAAGACAGTCATCTCTGCAATAGTCGGCACCATTCTGCAAGGCCACTGAGCTTTACAATAGCTGGCTCCGCACGGCAAGGTACACATGTTTACGACAAATGGCAACGAGCTGTAAGGATATAGATCTTTACGTCAGCGGCATCGTACTGTAAGTGTAGAGACCTTTATTACAACTAGCACCATTTTCCAAGGGTAGAGACCACGGCAAGAGCTAGCACTGGATTGTAAGGGCAGACATCTTAGTAACTGTTGGCAGCATGCTCTGAGGGGACATTCCCTTACAACAACTAGATAGCAAAAGACCCGCACAGCCACAGATAAGTTGGGCGTACAGGGGATGTTTCCAGTGGTAATGTATCCAGAACCAAAGGGGACAGCCTCAGAATTGAGGGGCGAACTTTTACAAAGGACATAAGGAAGATTTTTTTTCTTTATCCAGAGAGTCGAGAATGTGAGAGACAGGGGTAGAGACCAAGTCCGTAGGTAAATTTAAGGCACTGTAATATTGTCCCTGATTAGAAGTACAACTCCACGTTCTTTTACCTCCACCTCTGCGCTTTCTAAACTTATGAAATCCTTTTATAGTCATCATCCATTCTAGTCCCGCTCTCCGTCTGGGATCTGTAATGTACTCGTCGCATTAGAAGTCTGATTTCAACCCAACAAATAACTTATTTGAATTTTGCCTCCGCCTTACTTCATTTTCTGTTCCGGTGCTCTCGTTCCTAGCCCATAGGAAAATTAGTTTAAACCCTCGACAAACAGTACCTAACCTTCCGGTCAGGGTAGTAGTTCCCCTGACAAACACGCTGGTTGAACTCGACAGGTCGGGCAGCATCCGCTGAAGTGAGCAGTTACTGTTTCGGGCCGAGATCCTTCGTCAGGACTGAAAAGAGAGGGGGCAGGGGCCCTATAAAGAAGGTAGGGGAGGGTGGGAAGGAGAAGGCTAGTAGGTGCCAGGTAAAAAAAAAAACTAATCAGAGGAAAGATCAAGGGGTGGGGGAGGGGAAGCAGAGAGTGTATAGGAAGGAGAGGTGAAGAAGGGATCTAAGGGGAAAGCACTATGGGTACTAGAAGAAGGCAGAGTCATGAGAGGTGATAGGCAGCTAGAAGAGGAGGTAGAGTTTAAGTGGGATGGGGCACGGTAGAGGGAGGGAATTAACGGAAGTTGGAGATTTCGATGTTCATAACAAGGGGCTGGAGACTAGCCAGACTGTATATAAGGTGTTGCTCCTCCAACCTGAGTTTGGCCTTATCGTGGAAATAGAGGATGCAGTGTATGGACATGTTCGAATGGGAATGACAAGCAAAGTTGCGGTAGGTGGCGAACGGCAGGTCCTGTTTGCTGTGGAGGACGGAGAGGAGGTGCTCGACGAAGACTTCCCCCAATCTGCGTTGGGTATTGCCGATGTAAAGGAGGCCGCACCGGGAGCACCGGATGTAATAGTTGACCCCAGCACACTCACTTGTAAAATGTTGCCTCACCTGGAAGGTCAATTTGGGGCCCTGAATTGTTGTAAGAGAGGAGGTGTCGGGACTGATGTAGCACTTACGCTTGCAAGGATAATAACCTGCTGAGTTCATCCAGCGTGTTTGTTCGTGTTGTCTTAACCACAGTATCTGCAGTGTACTTTGTGTTTACCATTAGTTCCCCTCCAGTTCCGATGGAATCCGTCCCTCTTGTACGGATCACCCATTCCCCGAAAAAGCATTCCAATGGCCCAAGGAGTTAAAACCCTGCAGCCTGCACTATCGTCCCTCAGACACACATTCATACCATTCCGACTTGCGCCAGCACGATCAGTCAGAAGTAATCCGGAGATAAGTACGTTGGAGGTCCTTGTTCAGTCACATTCCCAACTCTATGTACTCACTGCGTGAAGCTCTTCCTCATTTTGCCTGTGTCATTCATGCCAACACACTTCACAAGCTCTGACTGTTCAGCTTTCAGCTTGATGATATCCTTGAGACACTCGGATGCATCCTGGAACCTTGCGTCCCGGAAGCAGCACACCAACCTTGTGTATTTGCTGTCATAGAGTCTCCTGGCTGTCCCCCTATCTATCTGGTCGCCTATCACTACAATACTGCCTGACTTTACCCTTATATACAGCGCCTTAGAGCCAGCTCCATTGCAACGGCTGCTGTTGTGCCCTGATGAATCATCAACCCCACCCTGTTCTATCCAAATCCATATACTTGTTGCTGAAGGGATTAGCCATAGGAAAAACGCAAATAATTTTAGTCAGATTTTGAACATAAATAAATTCGTATAGTTTGGTACAGACAAAAGTCATCGATAGTGTCATCTCACTCGGGCTGTTATCTGAGAATCTGATTTAAAATCTGCTGTGCTCTGACACCGGAGGTCTCGACTAATATTCGGAGCCAAAGTTTGTATACTAGGAGTGAAATGTGACTGCACAGCCCTCCTTCCATTGACCCAACGCGAGCTGAATGGCACGTTCATTGGCAGAGGGATACCGTCCTTTGTGTGCATCGGTGACAGAAGGAGGGAAGAGGGGATGGGTGACAAGGAAATTACCGTGTTCAGTGTCAGTGCCATCTCGGTGGCAGCTATGACCTTCTGAGACTGACTCCCTTGTCATGGTCGGAATGGATCCTTTGCTCTTGGATGTGGAGCAGCAAGAGCCGGTGCCAGATTCCAGGAACAACTCTCACCAGTTCCGGGACCAGGTGAATTTCTCCACTGTGGCCGGGTGGGACTGGTGTACTGGGAATGCGGTTTCACTCACAATGGGTTGTTCTGCCATTCCACCCCGTGTGTCGAAAGGAGCTCGCCGTGAAATGAAAATCATACCTCATTTCTGATCAATCCTGGAGGAATAATAAGTTTGTTGTGGACAGTCCTGTGGGATTATGTTACATTGGAAAGACATGTTTACATCTCCAACACTGTATGTACGAATTACAACAACTCGCTGCTTTTCTGATTGCATTGTCCGTTTACCTACCGTCACGGGAGCTCGCAGCTTCTGCCTACTCGCAATGCACTATGACTGCTCAGTGCAAGAGGACATGGCTGTAAGGTAAGGGGAGGAAAGTTAAAAGGGGATATTGGAGGAAGGTCTTTTACTCAGAGAGTGGTTCGTGCGTGGAATGCACTGACTGAGTCAGTGGTAGGGGCAGATACACTAGTGAAGTTGAAGAGACTACTCGGCAGGTATATGGAGGAATTTAAGTTGGTGTGGGGTTATGTGGGAGGCAGGGTTTGAGGGTCTGCACAACATTGTGGCTCGAAGGGCCTGTAATGTGCTGTACTATTCTAGGTTCTGTGTTCTATAAGTTCACAGATAGATGTAAAACGAAAAACTTTCCCCTTGAAATCTGGAGGATGCATGGCAATGCACAAGTGCAGACAAAATGCAGACAAAATGTCTACGTAAGGCCAGGAGATCCATATCAAATGGTGGAATGTGAAGTACAATGGTGGACCAGAGGGATCGCGGAGAGCACATGGACAGATCTCTGAAAGTATGGGCCCAGTTTATTGGGCAATTTAGCAGCCGAATTGAGACATGATTCTGTTGACTGACGGTAGTGAATGCCAGAGCAGGTAGCTCTGCTGGATCTATAGAAACACTAGCCTGCATAAACATGTAGTGTTGTGCGCAGTCTGGCCATTCCGCCAAAGGGACATACAGACACAGTAACATTAACATTAGGAAGATGTGATGTGCAAGCACACTTCTACTTTCAACGTCAGGCATGAATTCTTAAGAATCCAAACTCCATATCGCGGTATAACTTCTGGAAACTTTTAGACCTTTAGTTGTCACATATCTACGAACAGCAGTTTGAAAATACTCAAAACTACTCTCCTACCACAATTCCGGGGGAAAAGGTAGCAAAGATTCAGGAGTGAATACGGCATCACCCTGAAAACGCGTGTTACGGGGCTTAATTACAATATTTATTATACTATTATAGAATGTATTTATAATTATATGAAGTATAATATAATATTGGCTTCACAATCTGTCTACTTTTGATGTTGCACCTTATCATCTACCTTACTCTACAGCGGTAATACGTCACTCCGCATTCCGCAATTCAACTACTATGACCACAGTTACATAATTGAATAACGTAGAACCGTTCCAAATCTAGAACTACTGAAGTTCATGCAATAGCGTATGTTAATAATTAGGTGTGAACATTGACATTGTCAGCCGGTTGTCCTATTTCCGCCTGAAAGACTTTTGCAGTACTATTCCAAAATAACTACTATCGTTCGGCGGTCAGTTTGTAAAATGAATTTGGAGGTGTCATCTGGAGGTAGTTTGTTATAGTTGTGCAAAATGTAGGTTGAATAAAAAATGCTGCTAATTATACAGGATGATTTAATGTCAGATTTATGGGACAAAAGCAAAAAGAAAAAATATGATCCCTTCACTCTCACGTGATATCAGAGGCCGAAAGATATACAATGAACTCCAAACACTCACACTGCAGAAGAGACTGCGAGGTAGAGTATGAAATCCACACTGTTACACTATACTAGAGAATGACAGGTTCTGAATAAACCCAATACTCTCACACTGTACTAGAGACGAATACGCACAGAATTATACCGACACTCTCACTCTGAAGAAAAGTCAGCGAGATGCAGAATGAAATCCACACTCTCACACTGTAGAAGAGACACAGAGATACAGTATGAAATCCACACTCTCACTCTCTAAAATGTACCAGCAGGAACAGATGAACCCTACACTGTCACACTGTACCAGAGACATGACCTGATGTCCATTGTTTGGCTCCTTCTTGGCGACTTTGTAACTCCCCAGAACCATCTCTGATGATCGCTGTTTCGTTGGTCTTAAGCCTGCTTTTTTCATCCTCGGGAATGGATATTCCTCATCTTGTCACAGACATGACCCCTTCGAGTTACCATCCTTTCCCTACCTCACTGTGGCAAACCAACCCAGAACGCCAAGCACTAAACAACTTTCACATTTCTGTTGGGCTTTTCCCTGAACACATCAGTTCCTAGTTTTCATCCCCAGGTTCCTGCCTCATAGCATCATAATGAGTACTCCCCCCCCCCCCCAAATTAAACACTTCCCAATATATTCTGCTCAAATCTTTGTTCCTGGCTATGTAAGAGTTCAGGGGGTTGACGTCAGTATCAGCAAAACACTCCCTAAGCCTCGTATATCTTAGTTGAGCTTATTCTCTTCAACCATCAACTTTCTAAATTATTACTAAACTTTTCTAAATAAAAAAAAACTACGTCGCTGTTTGAATTCTTTTTGCGCCACATCTCTTGTTTATTTATTTCTTATTGTTTATTTTAGCGCCGCTTTTGGACGTATTGTACTATACAGACATTTCACGACATTTACTGGAGATAGTAAACGTGATGCTGGTTCCGAGTCTGGTGATGGAAATGAGGAGCCAATGATGATGCATAATATGCACCACCATTTACTGAGACCTTATTCGGAGCCATGGAAGTACCCGCTGTACGACAGTGTTAAAGTACCCCCGCTTGTTATCATTGAAGGCTAAAGATTTCTATAATAAACTCTGTGACAAATATTACCAATACCAAATGGGCATCGGCTTTCCTGGCTCCGAATAAGGGCTCACGTTTACTATCGTTGTCAATCATGCCTGCGCAAAGGGCTGCTGAGTTCATTGTGACTGAAGAAATATGGGTAAAGTTGGAATAAAATGATGGAATCCGTACGGTCCACAATTACTTCAGGCAAATAACTCAGACTGTTCAAGCTCGCTGTAAGGTTCATATGATGTGGGATTGGTTTCAGGATAAATCGTGAGCTAAATTAAAGCTATAATTTGCTTTGAGAGATATGGAGGGAGATGTAATACAATTAAGAACAAATGAAATTAATATGAAGGCAACAATAGAAATAGGTGCTGGTTCATGACTGGCATTTCAATCCGGAATGCGCGGAACTGCTTTAAAAAGTTTCTGATTGTCTACTTTACCAGACGGTGTTATGGACTGAGCTTTCCGTATTCCCTGTGGCGCCGTGAGAACACAGAAGTAGAAACGGCGCATTGTTTGTTAACTGACTGTAACTAACTCGAGTTGTGTGCAACCATTGTTGCTGTTGTTGTTTTTTTTTTTAACCGGTGTATAGATTAATGCATAAAAGGGCAGCGAGATCAGAACGCAGCGGAGTGGCGCTTAGTGCAAGAAGTGCGGCATATTTTGTACAATATCCGAAAAATGGCTCTACTGACAATCCGGCATGTGGCGATTGTATTTTACCCTATTCTGGCAGCTTTCGGTGTTCCGGGTAAGTGTACACATCCTCTGTCTGAAATGTTATGACGCTCTTCTGTTAACAGACATTTCACTCGGTATTCTTTCTCTCAGAAACCAACCCAGCGCGGAGACACGGCAGACTATTGCTGCTGAACGGTTCGTCGCCGCTCTCTACGCTGATGCAGGATCAGGTTCACTGCTCCCACTCCCCCCGCCGCCTCCAAAGTTCAACGCAGACGATGGTGCTCAAATTCAGAGCGACCAATCCTCCCCGATGTTGACCACTGTCAGCGTAAATTTGATACAGCCGATTGAAATGTATTTTTGTGATTTAACTTTTGGTGCAGGAGCAGTGGAACAGTACGAATTGTGGGAACTTTGCGGATTGTAACAACTGCTGCCGTAGCTGAATTCTCTCTCTGTCTCTCTCTGTCTGTCTGTCTGTCTGTCTGTCTGTCTGTCTGTCTCTCTCTCTCTCTCTCTGCCTCTTTCGCCCTGTCTCTTTCAGGCTCTAGCTCTTTCTCTCTCCTCTCTCTCCTTCTTTCTCTCTCTTTCTTGCTCACTCGCTCCTTCCCTCTCCTTCCGTCCCCACCCCTACCTTTGTGAATTTCAGATCAACCCTTTGATAATATGTCTTATCCGTACCAGTTGGGAATTATAGTAAATATAGCTATCACAGGAATTGAGTGTCCAGCTGGAGATTTGAATTAATTTCTCCCTATCACACCTTTAAGATGATAATAAATGTGATGAAAAATGGCAGATATATCCAAGCGTAAGAGCTTATTTATTTATTGACGTTTCTGACAGTATTCGAGTGTAACACTTCTCCTCGCCCTGTTTGTAACTCACGCTTTGTATCTCTTCCCCTAGCGAACGTATTGACAATGGTGGTCCTCTTCCGAGGGAATTGCGGCCTTTCCAAATGTATATCCCACTACATGTTTGCCACGGCAATGGCAGATCTCCTGGTGATGATGTTCTGTGTAATCGGGTATCATATCGTCATGTACCAGTTTCCAACGTCCTTCCTGTCCTACACATCCGCCTGTAAGGTTGGTATGTACCTCAATGTAACCAGCCTGCAAGCCTCGGTCTGGTTCACTGTCCTGTTCACAGTCGATCGGTTTGTAGCGATCTGTTGTCAGAAGCTTAAAGCGAAATATTGCACAGTGAGGACAGCTGTTTCCGGCATTATAACCGTGGCGCTCCTGTTGCATTTACAGAACGTCCCGTTTCTATTTGAGTTTAACCCCGTCAGTGTAGTTAACGGTAATCATTGGGGCTGTAAGCCGAGCTCGTGGTTCATGACGTCTCCTGTGGGAGCCTCATTCTCCATTCTGCAGAGTATTTTAACTGTTATATTACCTTTTGTTCTGATAGCCCTGTTTAACTGTGTGACAGTAAGGCGTATTTTATTAGCCGGTAAATTGCGACGCGGACTGCGGGGTCACAGCAGTCAAACACAGAAGGATCCGGAGATGGAAAGCCGCCGGAAATCCATCATTTTACTCTTTAGTGTGTCTGGCAGTTTCATTCTGTTGTGGCTGACGTCCGCTGTGACCTTTCCGACCACCCGACTCGCAGCAACCGCGCATTACGACGGAGATTACACCGATTTTGCCTACGTCGCCACTGAAGCCGGCCACTTTCTCATGTACCTGAGTTCCTGCACGAACACCTGCATTTATACAGCGACCCAGGCTAAGTTTAGAGAAGAAATACGGCGGGTGTTAAAATCTCCTTGGACTTTGTTTTCAATATTGGTTAAAAGGCACAGGTAAAGCAAAGCTCATGTTCGTAAAATTCGAAAGTTCATTAAGCACTATTTCTCCGCATCGGGCACCCGTCATTGGGTCGCGATGTGCATCTGAGTTTTATGTGTTTATGTATAATGGGTCTGGCTGTTGACTTGGAACAAAATAACACTCAACTTCATTTTAGAGCAGGAGCGTCCTCGACGGCCGTGATGTCATCAACATTCCCGGTATCTGATCACTCATTCAGTTTCACAGCTGCGTTGACCATCAGGTCTCATCTGGCCGCAGGGTAACTCGGGTAAAGCTGGAGCAATCGCAATGACTTTTATACTGGCAGTGGAGATTCGCTGCGGTCAGCGTTGTGACAGAGCCACCTTCTTGGATATTGCAGCGGGGGATCAATATTGCATAGGTTCTGCCCCAGCTCGACTACGGCGAACTATGCCAATCCCCAGAGCAATAATACAGCCCGTATCCCTCTCTATATTTGTTAAGCCAAGTCTATACAAACACTTTTCCATTATTTTATTATCACCTACATCCAGCACGTCTGCTGCAGATATAACCAAGCAAACGGGGCGAAAAGAGAATGTCTTCAGGTCTGTGTACGCATGTGCCTGTAGGTTTAGCCACTGCAGACGTAGGAAAAGGCAAAGCTGTTGGCTATCTGTACAATATACACCTCCTCGTAATTGAAAAAAAATCTACAAGGACCCTTCACTTCATTTTCTATTTGAAACAATCAAACTTCTCCTTATAATTTATCCCATTCCCCACAGTCTAGAAACAAACGTGAATTTTGATCTACCATTGTTCAGTTCTTACAAAATCCATCCCATGACGTGGGAATCAGAATTGCACCCGTTGCTGTCACTCTGCTCTAACCAGTGCTCCGTACAGATGTAAGACCGAGTCGGAATTCTTCCACGCAATGCTTCGGCGTACAATGCACGTATAACAAAAACCCCTTGTACTGTCCACTTGTCCCACTGCATTCAGAGAGGTATGACCTAGCATTGCAAGGTTACAACTAAAATCAACCCTGCCAAGGTCTATATGTCCTCCCAGAATGTTATTTCACAAAGTGCATTAAGTCACTTTTTGATTCACATACTGTTTTGCGAACAATAAAGGACCCAGCAGTAAATCTACACTTGCCGCTTATAGCCGGCATCCGGGAACAGAGAGACACACGCACACTACCATTTGCATCCATTTACCGAGCTGATATTGTGACTAGTTTGCCAATTCATCTCGGCGTCCCTGTATCTGTCATCGGAGTCTTCTTAGAAACCTTACTGAAGTCCTTCCAAACTCCCACTATCTTCCTGCTTTGTTAAATCGTCGAGATTATTCCTTTAAAATCACAGTCACTTTAATTCCCTATTCCGTTTAAGTTCTGATCTTTATGTGTCTGGCCACATGCACTGATATACGGGTGAAACACCCCGGTTTCCTTGCCTGCGTAAGTCTAAGGAAGACATTTTAATTCCCGCCAAACTTGTGAGATTGAGACCTCGAGCCCACCTCAAACTCTTGTTTGTGTGGATGCTGTGTAATCTGCTATCCTGTTACAAATAACAGACTGTACGTTGCACATGATTAAAGGAGATATATTTATGAATCTTGACTTAACTGAAAGGTTAGTAAAGAATAATAAAAATAAAAAAGCACAATCCAAATTAAACAGTCAAATGTGCAGAAGTTGAAACTCATCTGGAAGTTCTCTATCACCAATGCAGGGCCCTCTGTCATCAAGAAATAACACACCGCTTTCCGAACGTCGCTCGCAACCCATCTCGAACAAATGGCTCTCCCATCAGATTCTGTGCTTCGACCGGTTCTCTGCAGCGTCATCTCTCCCCATCCCCCGCAGAACAAAACCCAAGCCCAACCTTAGTGTCCCTCACCAGAGAAACAACCCCTTAGTTCAACCATCCGAATTGGATGGAGCACATGTCTCCTCATCTCTTATGTTCAACCACAAGGCAAACGAACTGAAAACAAGCTGCTTTTACAGAACTAATATGAAACACGTACAGCATAACAGTAAATGTACGAACCGGGGCAATACACTCTGCCCATACCAAAATAGTCATGTCCTCATGAGTTAGAAGTAATTTGTTATCTCAAATTTATAACATCGTTTTCAGTAGAATTTCATGATGGCAGCATCTCTAGTCCATTTGTAAAGGGTCGTGACATATCTCACTAGTGGGATATTCGTAGCACTCTGCTCCCCTGGTGCTACATAGGAAAGCCTACCTGGGTGTCTCCTTATTCTTTGAGACTTCCTTGTCCCATCAACTACTACTTCAGTTTCAGACACTCCTTGGACACCTCTGGTGTACATGACGAGCCCCGGTCTATCAATCCTGTCTTCCTGAAAACCGGAACCTTCTGCTCAGCTTCATCCCCATTTACTGTGGAGACTACACACCCTTCCTGCTCCAGCTGCAAGCCTGACTGAGACCTGCTAATTCCACAAACCCCTCTCCTTCCACACCCCGCTAAGGTCACCTGACTCAGCGTGGGAAAGGATAAGAATGTCTTCCTCACGGTTTGCGGAGTTGGCGAAGGACAGCATATACCACAATCCCTTTTCCTCATCCTCCGAGTCCTTCAGTCTCTCCACGTTGCCGCAGAGTCCTCTTCCTAGTTGTAGGGTCCAGGGCAGGCTCTGGGTTAACACGCAACTCTTGCCCAAGAGGTAGAAGGTGTTTCTGATGCAGAATCGTCACAGGTCCATTCTCATCCTCTGGTATCGCCCATAATTCTGGTGCGTTTGACACCTGCTTCTCCATTACATAGGGGGTAACTCAAATGTATGCAAATGTATGCAAATTTGTCAGCAAATGTATGCTTCCCAGGTAGCCCCAGACTTTTATGACTACTCAGTCTTCAGGTATGCGTTAGCAGAAGTTAACTTTTTGATCATACCTCCTCCTATTTCTTTGATTCTGCTTGGTAGCCGAGACCTCAGCTAATTCATAAGCATTTTTCAGCTCCCTTCTCATCTCGGACACATACTGCAAAGAAGTCTTCTGCGGTAGATCTTCCTTGCCAGTCTCAAAACAGAGGTTGACGGGCAAACTTTCCTCGCGCCCAAACTCTACCATAACTTCCCTGTCTCATCGGAACGTACCGAAGGAGAACTCCAGACCTAACAAACTCTAGCCCATCTACACCTTGGGAGATGCCAAATGTCCCACCATGTCAACTGTTATTTTTATACCTTGCCACAATTTGTTTCCCTATCTGCTCCTCGGTATCCCTGTTACTACTGGGCGGCCTGTACAAAACACTCAGTGCAGTTATTGACCCTTTCCTGTTCCTCATGTCCACCACAGAGTCTCAGTAAACAACCACTCCTTGACGTCCACCTTTTCTGCAGGCTTGACACTATCTGATCAACATTTACACGCCCCACCTTTTTTGCCCCCCTCCCTGTCCTCTCTAAAACATGTAAAACCCGGCACTTTCCTAAACCTGAGCCATCCAAGTCTCTGTTATGACCTCTACATTATAGATCCAAGTTCTGATCCATGTTCTAAGCTCAACCGCTTCGTTTACAGTATTCCTTGCGTTAAGACAGACACATCTCAAACCGTCGGTCTGAGTGCGTCCGTTTTCTATCACCTGCCTATCCTCCCTCACACACTGTCTCCAAGCTTCCTCTATTTGTGAGCCAACCGCCTCTTCCCCAGTTACCACACCCCAACAATTCCAGTTTAAACTCTTCCTAGTAACGTTAGCAAGTCTCCAAAATATGATATTGGTCCCCTGGGATTCAAGTGCAACCCATCCTTTTTTTACAGATCATCCCTGCCCCAAAAGAGTTCTTAGTGCTCCAGAAATCTAATTCACTGCCCCCTGCTTCAATCCCTCAGCCACGCATTTATACTCCCTCTCAGAAAAAAGGGGCAGAAAATCCCGAGATTACTACATTTGCGGTCCTGCTTCTCAACTTCCTTCCCAACTCCCTGTAGTCTGTTTTGAGGACCTCTTCCCCTTTTTCTACTTATGTAATCGGTACTACTACGTACCACGATGTCTGGCTGTCCTCCCTGCCACTGCAGAATATCGTGGACGCGATCAGAAACATCTCGGACCCTGGCACCTGGGAGGCAAATACCATTCGAGTTCCTTTCCTGCGTCCACAGAATCGCCCATCTGACCACCGAACTAGAGTGTCGCCCACCTCTACTGCTTCCTCTTCCCTTCCCTACCCTTCTGAGCCACAGGGCCGGACTCAGCGCCAGAGGAACGGACACTGTTGCCAGGGATACTCTCTAGTCCCTGACTGTTCCAGTTCTCTCTCGTGACTGGTACCTACTTGTCTGTCTCCCGTGGCCCCGGTGTGACCAATTCCTTTCACTCCTTATAATTCCTTTCTATCACCTCCTCGCTGGTCATTACCAGACGAAGGTCATCGAGCTGCAATCGCAGCTCCCTTACGCGGTCCATTAGGAGCTATAGCTGCACACAGCATGTGCAGATATGGCCGTCCGCGAAGCTGGGAGACTGACTACCTGGGAGACATGTCCCAGAAAGGTCAAACTCATCCTGTGAACAGATATGGCGGGGACCACGGGACTGAGAAAAGGGAATATATATATATATATATTTTTTTTTTTTTTTTTTTTTTTTTTCAGGTGGCAATTTGGGAACAGGTTTAATCAAGGTATCCATGTAAATCGGTATGTTTACAAACAGGAAGTGTGAGGGTGTTTGATGAACCATGCCATAAGACACGGGCAGTGGCTTCATCTTGTCAGCTGTCACCTGAATGCATCAGGGTGGATGATAGAAGGTTTTGCAGAGATGGCGAGTGCTGTCGGGGTCGGAGGAGTTTACAGAAATGGGAAGTGATGTAGGAGTTGGAAGGCATTGTACAGTTGACGAGGGGCGATTGGGCACTTCTCCACCACTGTGGAAATGGACTTGTAGTACCGAAACAGCATTTTTGTCTGCAAGAACATGAAATCCGTATTGTATCGGAGTGTTTTGCTAAACATGTTCGTGCAGCGTTATGCTGACAGAACTTGCGTACCTGACATAAGACTGCAGTCCATAGAGTGTATTTCATGTGCCACCATATTGCCTCTTCTCCAAACCTGTCTGAGTACTTCTGCATAACCCGTTTTACTCTAAGCTATCTGCCCAGCGCCTACCTTCATATCAACTGCGAAGTTGGTAACCAGGCCATCAATTCTCTCATCGAATCATCGATATCTAACAGAACCCAGCAGAACGCCATTAGCTACCGCCAGAAAGCATAACAGGTTTGCATTGCTCTCAATCTTTGCCTCCCGCAAATAATCCAATCTTCGATTGATGCCAATATCCTTCCTGTAATACCCTGACCTGTGATCTTGTTAAGCAGCCTCATGTAGAGCATCTTGTAAAAGACAAACTGAAAATTCAAACAAACAACTTTCACTGATTCACTTTTCTGTACTCTGCCTATAATTTCATCAAAGAATTCCAGCAGGTTTGTCAGGCAAGATTTCCCCTGAGGGAAACCATGCTGACGTTGGCCTACTTTATCATGCTTATCCAGGTACATGGAAAGATCATCGTTAATGGTTTTGAAGATCATCCCAACCACTAAGTTCCTTCTAACTGTCCTATGATTTCATGTCTTCTGCCTCCTTCGCTTCTTAAAGAATGGAGTGATAATTGCAACTTTGTAGTCCGCCAGAACCATTCCCAAATCCAGTGATTCTTGAAAGGTCATTACTTATTCTTTAAGAGAAAAATGAGGGGAGACTTGTTCACTCAGAGGCGATGAGATTGTGGAATGGGCTGCCAGAGCAAGTGGCAGGTTCCATTCCAACATTTCATAGAAATTTGGATGGGTTCATGGTGGGAGGGGTATGAAGGAATATGGTCCCAGTGGAAGTTGCAGGAACTCTGAAGATAGACGGGTTGGCACAGGCTAGATTGACAGAATGGCATTATTCTGTTTCAATAGTTCATTTCAATTATATCACCCTTCAGTTTCTGAATTCCAGTGCCACGAGTTGAGAGCCATCTAATGTTCTACATACGACAAGACATTAAATCCTGGAGTCATTATCATAAACTCACTCCAGTGTCAGTCCATCATTTCTCAGGGGCCAAAAACTGCTTAGAATATTCTAAGTGAAGTATCACCAATGCTATATAAAACCTCAACAGGAAATTCCTGTTTTTCTATTCTCGTCCTCTTGAAATGTATGCTAAAATCGCATTCGTCTTCGTCACCGCCGACTCAACCTACAAGTTTTTCGTTTGGGACTGCTGCACAAGTGCTCTGAAGTTGAGATTACTTGAAAATAGCGTACCCCGGTGTCCCTTTTCCCAATGTGTATGACTACACACTTCCCTGCACGGTATTCCACCTGCTTCATTTACACCCATCCCTCTGATCGTCGGTCCTTTTATAGCCTCTCTGCTTCCTCAAAACTACCTGGCCGTCTAGCTATCTTGATGTATTCGGCAAACTTTGCAA
Organism: Hypanus sabinus; assembly: GCF_030144855.1. Taxonomy (NCBI): domain Eukaryota; kingdom Metazoa; phylum Chordata; class Chondrichthyes; order Myliobatiformes; family Dasyatidae; genus Hypanus; species Hypanus sabinus. The sequence continues at coordinate 134,540 of NW_026781846.1, read as the reverse complement.
TAAAGCTATCAATTCTGCCATCCAAGTCCTGTGGAACATCACTAGTCACCGGCAGCCAAAGAGAAAATGTCCTCATTATTACTATACTCTGCGTCCTGCCAATCAGCCATTTTTTTTATCCTTGCAACGCACATTTTAGGCAGGATTTCCCCTGAGGTAAATACGCTTGAAATTGCCGATTTCATCATGTGTCTTGACGTGCCCTGAAAACAATTCCCAACAGCTGACTGCAATATTTACCCAACCAATGAAGTCAGACTAACAGTCAGAAAATTTCCGTTCTTCCATCTTTCTTCCTTCTGGAAGAGTGGAGTGACGTTTCCAAATTTTTAGTCTTTGAATGATTTTTGAAACATCATTTCTAATACCTCCACAATCTCTTCAGCCACCTCTTCCTCGATGCTGGGATGTACATCATCTTGTCCAAATTATCTATTTTCCTTCACACCTCTTTGCTTCCCAGGAACCTTCTCTCGAGTTAGGGCAACTTCACACAATTCTGACCGCTGACATCTGGACAGCCGCCATCCCGCTCCCACAATGAAGACTGATGTGAAATACATATTCAGTTCATATACTTATCAATGCTTATCCATCTCCTTGTCCCCCATAACCCTTCAGATATTGCTTTCCCTGGTCCAATATCCACTCTTGCCTCTGTGTTACACTTTCCGTATCTGAGGAAACATTTCGTATCAATGTAATTAGCTAGATTCGGATTCCATCTTTTCTTTCTTAATTACTTTTTAGTTGCCTCTTGTTTGTTTAGAAAAGCTTCCCAACCATCTGACTTCTCAGCAACTTTTGCTCTGTTATATGCCCTCTCTTTGGCTTTTATGTTGGTTTGGTCTTCTCTTCAGCACGGTTGTATGATGTTGTCTTTTGAATAGATCTTCCTTTTTGGCATGCATATATCCTGTGTCTTCCGAATTGCTTCCAAAAAATACAGTCATTGATGCTTGGTCGTCATCCCTGCCAGTGTTCTTTCCTATCAAGTATGGCCTCTCTCGTGACTCTGTAATTGTCCTTATTCCACGATTGCAGTAATGCATCTTACTTTAGTTTCTCCATCTCAAATTTCAGGACGACTTCCATTATATTAAGATCACTCTCTCCTCCGGGTTGTTTTTCCCTTAAGTGGTTTAATTAGTTCTGGCCCATTGCACAACAGCAAATCCAGAATAGCTGATTCCCAGCTGGCCACAACCAGGAGATGCTCTGATAAGTTATCTAATGGACATTCTGGAGTTACAATCTCTTGAGATCCAGCGCCAAACTAAATTTACCCAATATGTCTGAATGACTGTCTTCCATGACTATTGTTGCATTGCCATTTTTGGCTAGCATTTTCTATCTCCCGTTGTAATTTGTGGAAGATATACCTACTACTGTTTGGAGTCTCCAGATAACTCGCATCAGAGTCTTTTCAAACTTTCTGTTCCTTCGTTCTTCCCAGAATCATACAACACATTCCAATCCTAAGTCAACTTTCTGATGATTTGATCTGATTTGTTACCAACAGAGCCACAGTTCCCCCTCTGCCTACCTGTGTAACCCAGGAGTTCCTTGCAGAAATATAGGTCAAGGTGGTTATCAAAGATAAAAACAAAAACACAAATGTCAAAAAATACAAGCAAACAAGGCGATAAATGCAGAGCATGCCGAGAGATACCAGACACAGTCCAACACATTCTGGGATCCTGTATCTGTTGAACTCAATCTGATTACGTACACAGATACAGTTAAATGGCAAACATCTTTCACCGTAACTGCACAAAGGCACCACAAATTCAAGCCTGACCCAGTTTTAGAGTCTAGACCTTACAAATTGTATGATAACCATACATTATTACTAATAGGACTGTCCATAATAACTATTGAGATGTAATATTACAGGATAAACAAACAGAAACATCCCTCAATAGATATAACTACTTCCAACACAATAGGCATTGTTTGTGTCATCAATCAGACAACCAGCTTATTTTCTGTTAATCAGCTTCCAAATGTTGCTACCCTGTCATTCGTTGACACGCCCTGCTGCTGATTCCCTTCTGATCATCATACGTTCTTACCCCGACCATCATCCAGAGCTCCAAACTCTGCTCTGTGCAGACCCACCTCTGGCTTCTGACTCTGCTATACTGAAAATCCAACTAATGGTTTCTCATTCTGCTTTCAGTCTTTAGAGCTCGGTGGTGTTTTCCAACAACCCTGGCAGACATATGGGAGCCTGGTCAATCCCCACTTGGAGTACAGTGCTTATTCCTGATTGCTTCACTACAGGATCGATCTGAAAACCATAGAAAGGCTGCTAAGGAGATTTACAAGGATATTGTCTGGATTGTTGAGCATGTCTCATAAAGACAGATTGAGTGAACTCGGCCTTTTCTCCTTGGAGCGAAGAAGGATGAGAGGTCACTTGATAGAGGTGTCTGAGATGATGAGAGGCATTAATCGTATGGATAGTCAAGGACTTTTTCCCAGGGCTGAAATGGCTGCCACAACAAGGCACAGTTTTAAGGTGCTTGGGAGTAGCTACAGAAGACATGTCAGGGGTTAGCTTTTTATACGCAAGGTGGTGGGTGTGTGGAATGTGATGCCGGTAACAGTGGTGGATGCGTATACGATAGGTGATTTTAAGGGACTTTTGCATCCGTACATGGAGCTTAGTGTAATTGAGGGCAATGGGGAGCCCTAGTAATTTCTATGGTTGGGACAAGATCGACTCAACTTTGTGGACCAAAGGGCTTGTATTGCGCTGTAGGTTTTCTGTGTTTATCTGTTAACAATTTAGAAGCAGGGAATATGATCCATAATGTGGAAATGAGCACCAAATAAGGAGGTTAAGTCCTTAAATAATTGGTTAACTATCAATGCCATTCCTTGTCAGCCCAGAGACTTCAGGGGCAAAGAACATATCAGCTGCAACTGCATTCAGCTCGACATTTTCAGTCTGCGGAAAATTCAAGAGAAGCCTATTCACCCACAGAGAAGTGACTGTTTGGAGCCCATCACCACAGGGAGCGCCAGAGATGAACAACAGGGGAGGATTTAAAAGGACTGTCATGGAACTGAATCACAGGCATGGTCCAACTGGCCTGAGTTAACTCTCTACTGTGCACTATGTGTGTTATAAATTCACTATGTACCGGAGACAGAGTTTAACATAGAACAGAGTTATTTGACAAAGATCCAGTATATTAAACTCCGGTCCCATTAACTGTGAATATGCATCAGAAGAAACTCCTCCAATGCCCAGTGACCAGGTAAAGAACTGGATGTGGTGAGCAGCAGCAATAATTGCAGAGTTCAGCACCGACAGTCACTCTTCAAATAGCATTCAGCAACATTGATGAACTAATATATACAGCACGCAGTTTATTGAATCTTTCTCCCCAGTGTGAACCCGGTAGTGTGTCACAAGGTTAGATTACAGAGTAAATCCCTTCCCACATTAAAAGCAGGTAAACAGCCTCTCCCCACTGTGAACTCAATGATGCACCTTTGGTTGATTTGGCTGGGAGAATCCCTTCCCAGAGTCTGTCCAGGTGAACGGCCTCTCCCCAGTGTGAACTCGTTGGTGTGCCAGGTGATCAGATGACTGAGTGAATCCTTTCCCTCATTTTGTACAGGTAAATGGCTTTTTCCCAGTGTGAACTCGTTGGTGTCTCCATAGGTGGGTTAACTGAGTGAATCCTTTCCCGCAGACCGAACAAGAGAATGGATGCTACCCGGAACCCGGAACTCGCTGGTGTGCCATTAGGTCAGATGTCCAAGTGAATCCTTCCCCAAAAATTGAGCAGATGACCAGCATCCCATATGAGACTTTGTCAGGTTACTTGCTAAAGTCCATGTAGATAACATCCATTGCCTTGCCTTCATCCACATTCCTGATAACATTGACTCAAAAAGAGATTCTATAAGATTAGTTAGACATGACCTACCATGCACAAAGCCATGCTGACTATCCTTAATCAGTCTACATCTATCCAAATACTTATACTTTCGGTTCCTGCGCATATGTTCCAGTAAATTTCCCCCTGCTGATGTCAAGCTCACCAATGTACAATCTCTTAGTTTAATTTTAGAGCCTTTCTTGAACAGTGGAACGACATTGGTTGTCCTCCAACCCCCAGTACCTCACCTGTCACTGAGGATAATTTAAATATCTGTGTTTGTGTCCCAACAATCTCTGCACTTGTCTTCCGCAGGGTGCCCGGGACCTCTGGATGCTACCCCTCCCTTTTCAGGATGTTGGCCATATTCGTTGAGTATTTTCTAAATGTAGATCAATGGAAATTTCGGGGCGAAAAGGGACTTGTGCGTCCTTGTGCAGGATTCCCGGAAGTTTTACTTGCAATTCATATCTGCTGAGCAAGTCGAATGCGACGAAGTTTGCATTCATTTTAAGGAGACAACAACATTAAAAAAGGCAATAATGTAATTTTGAGACTTTATAACGCAATGGAGAGGCCTCACAATCAACAGCGGAGGCCAAATCATAAAGATAAAGGCTAAGATTCTTGATTAGTCAGGGCAAGAAAAGATATAGAGAGAAGGATGGAGGTGAGGTATTTAGAGTAAAAGTATTAGCCACGATGAAATGGCGGTGGAGAATCGGTTGGGCAAATGGTCAGATTCTGCCTTCACATCTTATGGTCCAAAACTGTAAATTCGCTTTCAAATAAGATATCTCCTTGACCCTTTCGGGAAGTTAATTCGGACATTGCAGGCGCCTTGGCAGACTTACTTAAAATATCTGATCCACAGGTGAGGTGGCAGCGGTTCGCTTTCATATTTGAATAAAGTCTCTGATGATAAGCCGGGGAATTCGAGGAAGCAGGTGAGCCTGATGTCTGTCGTTGTTAAATTATTGGAAGACATTCTAAAGGACAGGATACATAAGTATGTGCATTTCAATGGCAATATTTCAAACAGGGTTTGCAGATGACACCAAGTTTCAGAGTGTGATCGGACAGCGAGGTAGCTCATCAGAACATGGGTCGTGAGTGAAGCAGTTGGATATGTGGGTTTTGGACACGTGGCCGATGGAGTGTCCTGCAGACAGTTGTGAGGAGTTGCACCTTCCCAGGAAGGACCAGGCTAGGTCTTACACCGGGAATGATAGGGAATTGTGTTCTGCAGAGACAAGGGGGACACGGGTGTGCAGTTCCATTCTTCCACGGCTGGGTTATAAGGAGAACGTCTACCATTATGCCCTTCATTAAGCCAAGTATAGCGTACACGATTTCGATCAAAACATAGAAAACCTACAGCACACAAAGCTGTGCCGAACTTGCCCTTAAATGAGAAATTACCTTGGGTTACCTTGATTCTGAGCTTCATATACTTGTCTTAAAAGACCCAATCGTATCCGCCTGCACCACCGTCGCCTGCAGCCCATTCCATGCATTCACCACTCTCTGCGCTAAAAACTTACCCTTGACATCTCCTGTGTACCTACCGCAAAGCTCCTTAAACCTGTGACCTCTCTTGCCAGCCATATCACCCCGGGGGAAAAAAAAAAACAAAACCTCTGACTACCCACACGATCAATGCCTCTCATGTTATGGTGATGTTGAAGTTGCAGAGGACGTCAGTGTGGACAATATTTAGTGCTGGAGGTTTGCAGATGAGATTTCCAGTATTGTTACGTCTTGTGAGAATGGTCTGTGTGTTCTACAGCGTTGATGTACAGATGGAAACTCGGACAGGAGTTCATAACTCATGGAAAGTTGCTGCACTGGATAATGGGTAGACGTCACTAGTATTCGAGGCACAGAATTCCATTGTGAGGTAATTACTCTGCATTTTCATGAATCTCTAGTTTAATCGCACCTGAAGTGTTGCAACTAAATAATAGGAAAAAAAAAATTGTGGAGGTTTTGGACGGTGGTATCCAAGGATATTGACCAGATAACGAGAAATCGGGCAGTCTTTGGATTTTCTCAGCGGCAGCTGTTGTACTGGGGATGTGGACTGGGCAGGCGCGTAGCCGTCTGGGAGTTGTAGTCATATTGCGTTGGCTTCTAGTTCGCTCATCAACACTGCTCCTTATCCACAACAAACACCGCTCGAAGAGACTGACCGTGGGCTGGCGACCACCGACTGCGGCAGATCGATTAACTCCAAAATGGCGAAGGAGCAGAAGTGGTTGGGCTGAGATTGGGGCAGATTTGCACGCGACCTGTCGTAGCTCAGATTCATTTTTCCCCAGTTGTCACTGGCTGAAATTCCTGTCGTCAAATATGAATTCATACGACCGCTAGTTCAAATGACCGTCAGTCAGGGAGAGTGATCTTGTACACAGTTAATCAAAACGATGATAGTCTCTTTTCTCCCAAGTCAGAGAAGGGACTATGAAATCAATGGATATATGTCGGTATGAGAGTTCTCTTACTAATGATACTTTACATCTGGATAAAATAAAATTTGTGATTATAGAACCGACCTGGTGAATTCTGTTGCTCAGCCGTCACATCAGACTGTGGAAATTGAAAGTATTTTGAAACCTGCAGAAAAGTATCTGGGTATAACTGATGCTATGTGGGAAGCTGTAAATGAAGCTCTGAAGCGTGCGGTGTCTGAATCCCAGTCGACATTATGGGATTAAAATATTGCAGAATGCGAGAAGCCTGATTTCCAATGTTCAATATATATATATATATATATTTATATATATATATGAATTGTGAAGTAGTCCCGATTTTATACATATTTTCAGGAATACTGGTTCTCGCCACGAAATTCAATATTCTTAATAATTCTGATATAGCTAGATACGTAGCTTTGGTTTTGAACACATTGGCTGTCCTGAGCATGTTGGACGCTATGGGTGATGAAACATTGGGGCGTGACATTTGTCTGTCTTTATAAGCCGTTGTATAGATTTACTTGAGTGACAAGAGGCCTCAATGAGGACGTGATTTTTTTGTTGAAGCTATTTGGGAGGTGTTTAAATTATTATGTGGTGAACACCTGTCAGGGCTAAAAGTTGAGTTTGATGTAAATTTTGTAATGAAATGTAATATCACATTATTCATTCAACAGTATTGAAAGTGATTCCTATTAAAAGGGAATTCACGGGGGAGAGGCTGCACCATGGTGGACTGCAGAGTGCATAGAATCAATTAGGGACAGAAGTAAAGAGTTTAGGCAGGTTGAGAAGTATCAGTCTCCGAGTGACCTTATCAAAAACAAAAAGGCTACAGGCTGTGGTGTGGAAAATTTTGAAGATTGCGAAAAGCGTTTACTGGAGGGCTTATTGAGGTTATTCTGGAAGGGATATTAAACTTAGGGAAGTTCAGGTAATGATTAAAGGAAATAGGGGCTACGGTACATCATGATCCGAATATTTCAGTCTGGATTGATGGGGGTAAAATGATTGTTACTCAAATAGAGAAGGTTGAGTTTTTGGGTGAGTCATTTGCCGCGATTCATAAACAAGATAATTTAATCGATGAGGTTGAAATGTAGGGATAAGGCTCTCATTGAGAATACTGATGAGTTGATAGTCAGGTGTAGCAATGATAGTATCAGTGATGTTATGTTGTTTATGTGTGTATTTAAGAGGGTTATTATTAATGCAAGTCGGGCGTTTCCAGGAATAATGTAAAACTCTCTGTTTCCAAATCTGTTGAAATCTGTCCATGTGGAGTCGATGAATGTTATTAAAAACTTCAGGCATTCGCTGCCCCAACATGTCATTCCGAGAGATCGTCTACTGGACAGGGGAATAAATGACTATACAGAGAAAATGTCTACAATGGATACGTACTTCGGTGTGGAGAAAATATTGTACCTGCTCATTGCAATCTTTGGTCCTGGTGAGTGAGCAAAGCAATTCACGTTCTGTATTTTTGTGTACTGGCCCCTGTGCATCTGTTCATGACCATTTTACACGCTGCTAAATTTCTGATCATTGTACAAATACCCATCAATGAATTCATTCCTGTCAGTTCAACTTTCTGAATTTTCATATTAAATGACAGAGCAAAACTGAATCTCTGTCTCTCCTGTGACTCATGGGGACAACGAACGGACTCGGACGTTGTCCCGGCCTTTAATGGCACCATATCCAGAGTTGTCCCAGTGTTGCTGTCCGGGAAGGTGAGACAGGGCGGCTTCTAATGGGACTCTGTCTAAATTTACCATAATGATGGGGGCCAGGGAGCTCTCCAGAAAGTGAGACTGGGAGAGATAACATTGTTAAGTTACTGTTTCTGTGTTACTGATCAGGGTGAATACTGCTCCCGTGTTTCATGTCTCCCTGTGGGGTCTTTAGAGACGGGCTCTCCAGCTTGTTGGTCAATGATTGGGTCTGATTACCTGAACCCGTGTCCAGAATTAATCCCTTGACGGAGCCACTCAGTCCCTCGACACGAACTATAGCTGCTTTCGCGCTGACACACGTCGTGAATTGGAGCACGGCTTCGTCCTGAAGACGGTCTCGGCTAGAACCGGGAGTTTGTTCCAATTCATACATGCTGCCTGACGTGCCAGCTCCTCCAGTAATTTGTGTGTGGCTCCCCTGTGTATCCTTTATCGGCCCCATCAGATGCAGAGTTTCCAGAGGCCCGGTCAGTCACGGTTAAATCAGTGAAATCGGCTCCATCACCGACTGGATCCGGGAGACCACAGATCATTGCTGTTCGTGCCGCTAGGTTTTCTCGCCGCCGATTCCTCAGCTCGTCCTATCTCCATATTGAAGAAGGCTGGTCAGAGACACTGTAACCCGTGTCTGATTTCCAGCTTTTAAAAACTCTCGCCTCGGATCTTTAGCTGATTCTCCTTCCCGTGTTACTTCCCGGAGAATGTGTTCTGGGTGATGTTCTCTTCCTTCTCTCACTCCCTCTCTCTCTCTGTCCAGTGAATTTTCTGACAATTGTAATCCTTTCCCGCAGAAAGTGCGGCATCTCTACCTGCACCACTCGCTACCTGGCAGCCATGGCAGCGGCGGATCTACTGACCATTGTCATCGAGGTGATTTTGATTCAAATGAATGTGCATTACAACCTGTGGAATTTTCTGGACATCACCGCTGTGTGCAGTGTTATCGAAGTACTGAGGTTCTCAGCCACTGAATGCTCTGTCTGGTTCACCGTCACTTTCACCTTTGATCCGTTTGTCATTATTTTCTGTACGAAGCTGAAAACGAAATATTGCACCGGGAAAACTGCGGCTGTGCTTCTAACAACAACTGGGGTACTGTTCTGCCTTAAAAACCTTCCGCGATATTTCACGTGGGAGCACTGGGTGATCATCGACAACATGTCCTGGTTCTGTGTTATCTTGGAAAAAATACTTCACTGACCCCTGGTGGTTAGGATACGACTGGCTTGATACGTTTTTAACCCCATTACAACCTATTGTTGGGATCCTCCTGCTCAACACTCTGACGGTCAGACACATTTTAATGGCCAGTCGGGTCCGGAAGGGTCTGAAGGGCCAGTGCAAGGGGGAGAACCGCAGTGACCCGGAATTGGAGAGCAGGAGGAGGTCTGTAGTTTTACTCTTCACCATCTCCGGCAGCTTCATCCTCCTGTGGATGACGCACACTGTAAATGTCATATATTATCAGGTTTCAGGAAAAGGATTAGATTTCAATGATTCTGAATGGATCTTTCAATAAATCGGGGGTGTCCTGAGGGATCTCAGCTGCTGCACCAACACCATTATTTACATGGTCACACAGTCGAAATTCAGGGAGCACGTGGTCAGTGCCGTGAAGTATCCGGTCACTTCGGTATTTCCGTTCATTAACAAAGCCAGGTTCTGAGCACAATTCAGAGCTGCCAAAGCGTCTCCATTCGGGGCTCCAACATATCAATTTCACCATTAGTTATAATTCCCGGGCGGGTTGTCTCATCGCCGGACATCTCCGTGACATTAGCGTACTCTGTCTGTGGTTGTGGGTGGGGGGGGGGGGTGTTGTGGTGCTTAGGTGTTGGCGGCAAACCACTGTCCTGCTGATACCCCCGTGGCCCAACCAGATGTCAGTCAAAGAACTACTCCGGAATTCCGTCCATCCATTGGTATGTGAATATGCCAATCTTTTCCCATTCACGCCTATCAATCTAGGTCCAACCTTTTTGCACTATTCAGTTACCCTTTGCTTATCGACTATCAATCATACTATGTTCGGCCTTCCCGTTGAATGAGTGGTTAACGTAAAATAAAACAGGGCGTGATTTGAATAAATGGCGGTGCAGACTCTAACCCAAAGGCGCATTCCTGCAGCCAGCAGGACTGCTCTGCGTTGCTGGGAATTTGTAAATAAAACCTTCACTGCTTATTTTCTTTTCTGATGAATAATAAATTAATCAAAACGCCCTATAGATTATACTCAATGGAACAATATGCTGTGAATTAAATTAATATCCCTACCATAACTTAAGAAAGATTTTTTTTTAATATTAACATTAAAATTGTATTGAGTCGGGAATTTGATTTCATTCTATCTGATATGCTTCACTGTGAAATAGCATGTGTCGTACTTTTACTTAATGACAAAATCTACACGACCCAGCATGTTGTTTTCCAACATGACATAAGGAATAACTAAGCAAAGTATGACCAATTCTAAGTCGTGTCCATAAAATTCCTTTCCTTCTTGTTTAATCGCCTTTTCCCATCAAATTAACACTTTTGCGTATTCTGTAATGCATTAAGTAAATTAGTATGATATACTAACCGTTTGTTAAGACCACTTGTACCCATTATGCCAAAAGTCATGGCAAAAACCCATAATTATTAACCCCACAAATCCTTAACTTCTAATTTCTAAGTCAAAGGTCCATATACAGAGTTGAATTTGAACTGTTTTTTCAGGTAAACAGTCAACTCGCTCCTTCCCCCAAGACCTCTGTGTGCAACGATCCTTAAGAAGATGACATGTAAATCGATACGTTGTATATGGAATTACATTTGATGATTTTATAACAGTAAATCTGACCTCCAGCAACAAAGGCCTGTTTTAAGACTCATCCAATCCGAAAAGTAATCTGAACAAATTACAACTCCACATGTACAAATTTCCCCCACCTACCGTCAGGCTAATATAACGGAAACCATTACTACAGCATATACTGATAAATAGTTGTTAAGTTGTTGCTGTATCATACCTGTAACTCAGGTGCAAGTAGCACACCGACAATGCTAACTAAATGATCGTTTGACCCACCTGTAAAATGTAGTTAATATACCATACTAATTTTCCTTAATATATTGATGAACCACCGGACTCTTAGGCCTAAAGGAATCCTTAGAATTTATCACACTGGGTAACCGAAAATCAAATAAACTCATGGGGATAAAAAAAAACAAACAGTGTAGCGTTACTATCATGAACAATTTGTGATATTTACTATGCTAATAGGTAGGAACTTGGAGCACAGATTGGGAGCAGACTTTCTCAGGGAAATGCACTGCAGAAATATGGCAGGGAACATATCCATGTGCTTCTCAATTTGCATGTTCCCTCGAGACAGGATGAATTGAAGGTAAAAGAACCATGGTGTGCAAAAGATGTGAAGAATCTCGATTCGAAGATGAGAAAACTTACGACAGTTTCAAATAAAAAATCTAGATGCTTACAGAGCTCTAGGTAAATACAAGCTTGCCGAGAAGGAGCTGAAGAAAATAATTAGGAGAGCTAGAACAATCTGAAGGTCTTGGTGAACAGGATTAAGGAAAACCCCAAGGTAAAGTATATGAAGAGCAAGAAGATGAACCGTGTCCGTAAAGGAACAGTCAAGTGCAGTAGTGGATGCGTTTGCATAGAGTCAGACGAGGTAGCAGTACTTAATGAGATTAAGAAAAAGGGCGTCTTGAGGCTTTTGAAAGGGATTAAATTGAATATATTACCGCGACCGGATGATATATAGCACCGCCTAACTTGAGAAACGAGGAAACAGATTGTTTAGTCTCTGGTGATGATCTTTGCATTATTACTATGGTGGAAGGAAGTACCAGAAGAAGCGAAAGTTGGAAATGGTGTTTCCTTGTTCAAGAAAGGGATTAGAGATAATCCATGATATTACTGCCTAGTGACGTGGGTAGGTTGTTGGAGAAGATCCTGGGAGTCAGGATTAGTGAGCCTATGGTGAGGCATAATCCGATTAGTGATAGTCAGCATGGCTTTGTCAAGGACAGGTCGTGTATTACGAACCTGATAGAATTATCTGACAATGAAACAAAACTCATTAATGAAGGTAGGGCAGTGGATGGAGTATACAACGACTTCAGCAAGTTGGGAGACCATTTCGCCGAGCACTTAAAAGAAGAGATATCTGCCATTGTCCAGTCAGTTTAATGCCAGTTCCCATTCCAATATGTCCATGCCAAGCTTCCTCGACTTTCGCGACGAGGCCATGTTCAGGTAGGAGGAACGACACCTCATATTCCGACAGGGTAGCCTCAAAGTTGACTGCATGATGACGATTTCTCAAACTTCCGGTAGTAGTACACCCTCCCTCCTTCACCAGTCCCATCCTATTTTCCGTCTCTCTCCTTATCTCCTTGCCCACCAATCGCATCCTTTTGTTGCTTCTACCTGTTTTTCTCTCTTGAATGGTTTCTGTCCTCACCTATTAGACTCCCACTTCTCCAGCTCCCCAGTATCTCTTCCAGCAATCAGCTTCAGCAGCTATTTATTTCACCCCTTCCCCTCCTGGTTTCTCCTATCTCTTTATGTTACTCTTTATAAATCTACTCCTCATCTTTTTTTTTTATTCTCTAGTTCCGCAGACTGGTCTCGTCCCAAGACGTCAATTGCTTTTCCAATTCTGAGATTGACCAGCATTTGTTGCTTGGATTTCTATCATCTGCAGATTGTCTGTTGTTTGTGAGAGGGAAGGAGGAATTTTGTTAGTCGGAGGATAGTGTATCTGTGGAATGCTTTCCCATAGACTTCGTTGTAGGCAACATTTTTATGTGTATTTCTATGTATATTCGAGAAGTTCATCGTTACATGATTGGTCAGGGCATCAAAAGATATGGCGAGGTGCAAGGGATTCAGTGTGGGAAGTGGGATCGGCGGGACAGACCAAATGGGCTGAATGGCATAATTCTGCCCACAAGCCCCTGCAATCATGATGACTCTTCTCTGCAGCCTTCAAGCACAAAAAGAAAGATCATTTGTGAGGAATACTAAGTCGGATTTAATGCAACTGTTCAAGGAACTTAACAGGTCAGTCAGGATCTGTTGAGTGGAATAGAGTCACAGTTCGTATGAAACCCTTCCTTACTGTGGTGACACAGGCCCTTCGGCCCGCCCGTTCGATACTGTAAAGCTGTACAGTTAAATTAGTCACATCTGGCTTCCTTTGACCCAGCTCTTCTGGGACTTGAACGACTTTGAATCTATCCCTAAATCGCAAGGGCGCATGCGCTGGGGGGTCTTTTCCGTGCTGTAAGACTCTGTGAAGAAACGTTTCCTATGTTTTACTTATCAGAACCGATTTTCTTTTTGTAAGTCCGAGATCACTAAAAAGATAGTGTGAAAGAGCAGTGAGCTGGGTAATTCCCCAAGGCCCACTGTGTACACTGCATTTTATTCAGACAGAGGCAGGAGTTGAGATTGCGCCGTCTTGACCATTGTTCACGCAGCCACAAACGAGATCCCAGAAAAACTGTGTCAAATGTCATTCTATTATTTAAGACGTGGAATATATAATGCAAGAAAATATAGACTGTTGAATCTCACGTCAGAGTTTGAAAAGTTACCGGAGAGGACGCTGAGGGATAGGATGTAGAGCTATCGAACACGACACACATAAGTAAAGCGCCTGGTTCTTCTGATGTGTGACGGCCTATGGTCTGGTCTAGTACAATCGACCTACACCGATGAAGGAAAGTCTCAGTTAGGGTGAGACTAAATCTATCGAATCCTTCTCACTAACTCTGGCCCTCAGTTTCTGGGAACATCATTATAGATGACCTGTGTTTTCCTCCCATTTTCCTGTGGAAGCGGGGAAATCTCTCGCTCCCTGTTAGTAAGTGTGAGAGCATGAGGAATGTCGAAATTACCGGGTGAATAATAGATTTGTTGACCTGCAGTACATGGTCACTCTTCCTGGGGTTTGCTGTTACTTGCCTGTTGGCGGTCAACCCTGATGCATCATGAAAAAGCAAGTGACGGGGTGGTGGGATAGGAGGAGGGAGTAATTTTTTTTCGGATTTCAGTCATTTCCCAGGGTATTCTTCGGTTTCGAGGATGTATGTGAAGAATAAGTATTTCCTTAAGAGTAAATGGAACCATTGGTCCCGTCGAATGCCAAAAGAACTCGACCTGGAGAGGACGAATCTATGGGGGGGGATCTCGGTCCAGAGGGCACAGTCTCACAGTATTGGTCCAAAGATTTGGAATGGTAAAGAAGAGGAATACATGTAGGCCGAGTGGAGAATTGGAGAACGCGTTTCTACAGGCGGCTGAGAATATATAAATCGAGAATATTCAAGACAAGGGTTTACAGACGTGTAAAGAATTATGGGAAGAAGGCAATGGATCATCCATGAATAAATGGCGAAGCAGACTCGGTGGGCCGAATGGCCAGATTCTGCTTCAATATAGCATCGCATTATGGTCGTATGGCATCCAGGAACATTGAGGTGCTATTCTTTCCCTTCCTGATGCCTCTCTTTGCACGCAATATCCCAGTACCTAACTGCGGTCCATTCGGCTTATGTACGTATCCGTCGATCTATCTATCTATCTATCTATCTATCTATCTATCTATCTATCTATCTATCTATCTATCTATCTATCTATCTATCTATCTATCTATCTATCTATCTATCTATCTATCTATCTATCTATCTATCTATCTATCTATCTATCTATCTATCTATCTATCTATCTATCTATCTATCTATCTATCTATCTGTCTAACTATCTATCTATCCAGACATATTGTGCGGAACGCCCCTCCCGACCCTGACTGTTGTCGAAACGGAAGTAATGTGGCAGTGGCGAAGCTGAGCTTGATGATTTTAGGAAACAGTGTGAAAACCTTTAGTTTACCAGTACAATCAGATTCCCATTCAAGATTTAAAAGGCGGAAATTCGGGGGAGTTTTTCAGATTTAGACTGCGACCTTCGGGTCCGCTCTCAAATTTTAAGAGACGGATTTTTTTTTTCAGCTGGACTGCGGCCAATAACTGAGCGGGATTCATTAGAAAGGTTGAGTAAAATTAGCGTTAACACTGCGGGGCGGCAATTCTGGGTAAGGGCATTGTTGTGAGTGTTGTTGGATCATCATGCTTCGGCGGTATCAGGTTTAAGTGAGCTAATTATCAGGTGTGTTTCTATTTTTCTTCATAATTCTTCATTCCTCGTCCATGAACGTACAATAGCGCGGACAGAATGTCTCCGGTGGCAGTGTTTTGTTCCGTGCGTCAGCTGTGGTCTCCCAGATAACCACATTAGCATCAAAAACATCGAACTGTAGCTCTCCTGAAAACAGATTAAACAACTTGCGCTGTAGCTCGATGAATTTTGGCTCACAAAAGAGAATGGTGATAGGTAGGAGCAACAGAGATGCAGGCGTCGCTATATTGCAGGAGGGAGGTCGGCGGGTTATTGTCAGACGAAGGAAAGGAAATGGGAGCCAGAGCAGAGTAATCTGTGCCCGTTCCCGTCTGAGATAATACACTGTGCATACCGTTGATGACTGCCTACAAGGGAGGGACGGGGGTCGCAGCGACCGTGTTTCTGGCAACGAATCTGGCGCTGCAGCTCAGAAATTAAGAGTAATGAAGGGGACTACAGAGTTGAAAGGAGATTAAAACGTCCGAGGAGCAGAGTAGAGATTCTGTAGGCGCGACAGAGACTCCCGGATGGTCTGTTACCTCTCAGCTGCCAGGATTAGAGATGTCTCAGATCGGGTCCATGGCGTTCTGAAGTGGAAGTGTCGGCAGCCGGATGTCTTGCTACCTCTCAGTACGAATAACATCAACAGAAAAAGATTAAGAGGTACTGAAGAGAGATTTTAGGTTGCTAGAAGCATTGATCATGCGGATAGTCATTTTTTTTCTTTTTTCCCCAGGGCTGAAATGGTTGCCACAAGAGGACACAGCTTTAAGGTACTGGGGAGTACGTACAGAGGAGATGTCAGGGGTAAGGTTTTTACTCAGAGACTGGTGACTGCGTGGAATGGGCTGCCGGCGACGGTGGAGTAGGCGGATTTGATAGGGTATTTTAAAAGACTTTTGGGCAGGCACATGGATCTTAGAGAAATAGAGAGCCATGGGTAAGTCTATCAATTTCTAAGGTAGGGATATGTTTGGCAGAACTTTGTTGGCCCAGGGACCTGCATTATGCAGCACGTTTTCTATGTTTCTATGTTTCTATGTTAATATGCATGTTTCTCTGAAAGCGGAAAAACAGGACATCCATGGTAGTTATCTTTGGAGCCCTTTCCGTGCCACACGGCAGAGAGCATAAGCAAAGGATAATTCGGCAGATGAATGTGTGGCTGAGGAACCGCTGCAGGAGACAGGGTTTCAGATTTATAGGGCAGTGAAATCTCTTTTTAGGAGGATACAGCCTCATTAAAGAGGGATGGAGTGGAGAGTGATTTTCTTTAGCCAGAACTTGGTGAAATTGTGGAATTCATTGTCATAATCAACAGAGGAGGCCAGTTAATTGAGTATATTTAAGTCTGACTTTGATACATTGTACAACGTGAACGGAAGCGGGCGAGGTAGACAGCGATTGGGAGGGAAAATGAATTCACCATGATCAAAAGGCGAAGCAGACACGCTGACTCAATTGGCTTAGTTCTACTCTTCTATCTCATGATCTTATCTGCGGAATCTTCTAACCCCCGAGCTACTGGAGGTGGTGGTAATCGGAACGGTCCATAGGGAAGAGTGAAGCTGAGGGAAGCTGCGCAGACAGCTGAATATTTAAATAATCGGGGAACTGATGCCAATAGGGTACCGGAATATACAAGACCGTTAAACAGGTTTCATTATCCATCGTCCCAGAGAAGGGCAGGGCAGCGCTGAGTTTCCGAGTGGCATTCTCGGCTGTGATCTACTGTAAGATTTGGGAGAACCGTGCAGGGACGCGGTGTCAGGGTACTTTGGATCACAAGCTGCCGGTTTCCTCCATGACCCTCACTGCGTTAACGGGCAGAGTGAGCACTGAATTTCCCAAAACGGCAACTCCGCCCTGAACCTGCAATGATCACCCGGCAGAACTTCCACAAAAAATAACAAAAAAAAAAGCTGCAGAAATCTCAGCCAAGTGCATGCCGGGAACCAGCCTCTCTGGCGTCGAAGAGGGATGATTAGAAATGGGGCATCCATCAATAAGGATATTCAATCCTGTACATACGCTCTTCTCAATGCCACTATCAATGAGAACTGGACGGAGTCTGAAGACCCACATTCCCAGTTTCAGGGTCGGTGTATTTCTCTCCAGCAGCAGGTTTCTTACTGGACAATAAACCCCCTCTACACTGTCACTATTTACCCTTTGCTTCAGATTCACATACTTATCTTAAAACACTTACTTTAAGAGCACAATTCAGTATTTATTTTACTGAATTGCTACTGTAAAACAGCAAACTCCAGACATAGGATTGTGATATTAAGCCGAGTTCTCCACCGTCAGCCACACGTCAATCTTGCCCACGCCCCAGCCGCTGGATGCTCGCTGACTGATCTCTCTGAACGCCACCCGTACCGACAAGTCACCTCTACAGTCACCTGCAGCAGTCACACCTCCCTTCCCACTCTCAACCCCACACGGCTCACTCCCTGGACATTCGCTGACCGAACACTCCGACCGCCACCCAAATTCTCAGAAGCAGCTCCGTATTAAATTCCAGCTCCCCTCCCCTTCCCATCGTCAAACACACGCCGCTCTCCCCCAGGCCCTTCGCTGATCAGTCTTTTGGAACGCCACCACACCCACCCAATCACCTCCATAGGCAAATCCACGCCGCACTTCCCGCAGTCAACCACTTCCCTAGACACTCGATAACCGAACTCTCAAAACGCCCCCCCCCATATACTCCAATCACTCCATAGTCACCTCTATCACCCCCACATCTCATGACCGTTACTAATTACATTTCCGAGCTTTCACCCTTACTTTGGCCCCAACCCTTTTCTCTCCCGGAGCAGTCATTTATCTCCGCCTCCCGCTCTCACTCTCAGCCTTCTTCTCGTTGTCCCGCAGTAAGTGGTCCACTCTCCACAGTGACCACTAATGACCTTGTGTTCCACACACCCACCGCCCCTGTCCTCCATCCCTGCTGTTACTGTCTCCGAGTGAGATGGTTTCGGTGACTCTCCCCGTGGTGATTTCATCATGCCCCCAGGTGATATCATCATGCCGGGAGATTGTTTAGCCCAACGGGCCCTTGAGAGAAATCTCACTGGAAACATTCTCCGTGTCGGTGTGCCCCTGCATTCCCACAGCCCCACACTCCAGCCGGCTTCACCAGCATGTGGTAGTTGCGTCAGAGTGGCTCGGCGTTGGCAGGGAAGCGGGATGGGCTGTTTCAGGCCACTGCATTCTCTGCTCTGGGAGCAGGCTCCTCAATGCGCCCGGTGGGGCTCCGCAGACCTTCATAAAGGCTCGCCGGTACCGAAGGCAGCGAGCTTCTCTCAGGAGACGGAGACCAGTTTAATGAAAACAGCGTCAGCTTTATTGAGTCATGCAGCTGGATGGAGTAACGGTTGTACTACGGCGGGGCAGCGATCAGCGGAATAGTGTATAGTCAGTACAGAGACCAGAGAATGTGAACACCGGAAAACTTTAACCCTTTCCATCATCAGAGCACAGGAGAATTATTGTAGTTTCGTCGAGATAGCGGTAGATCACAACGAACACCCGCTGCCCATTCTGCCAAGTGTGTGCACCGCTCCAGCGCTGACAACCCATGCGGTCAGACAAGACGGGCCTGTGACCTTCATCTTCCCCAGTATGTTCCCCGAGGAGACACAGACATCCCTTAAAACCCAAAGCGTGAACCTGCGTGGCCCGGGTTTTTAATGTTTTCCGGATCTCACTTTTGCACCAGGAATGCAAAACACCCCGGGGCAGGACACATGTGTCTGTTCAGCGTGAGGCGGCGCCCCACGC
The DNA here is from genome assembly GCF_030144855.1 of Hypanus sabinus. Lineage (NCBI taxonomy): Eukaryota > Metazoa > Chordata > Chondrichthyes > Myliobatiformes > Dasyatidae > Hypanus > Hypanus sabinus. The sequence goes on along the minus strand of NW_026781846.1, from coordinate 115,438 downwards.
CGACATGGACACAGTTTTCTCAGGACTGCTTCCCATATCAACGCGGGCCGATGTTCTTGTGTCAGTGGAGGACCATGGTGGCGGGAAGTCCTCGAAAAGGTCTCCTGATCTCGGCACATTGCGGTTACTGTGAGAGTAGGTGATGATCCGTCACGTGTTAGTTACCGGGTGCCGAGGCCAGGCTGGGTGAACAGGCCAGTGCCGTGATTACTGAATAGCGGTATGGGAACACGTTGTTAGTGGAGAGCGTACCGAAAGCGGTGATTGATACGAAGCAAGGCGGGCGATCCAGGGCTCTCCTCACATGTGTGGGCAATCCATTTCGCCAGTGGCAACGAACCAGACCTCGTTACTAAAAGGTGAAACAGAGAGAGCTGAGGGGAAAGTTCCTCAGTTCAACCGCTGTCCCATTATTGACGGGATTGTTTTGGTCAGCAGAGAACCGGTTTCAGAAAGCGGCAGTGCTTGGCCGAGTGAGTGTGGAGAGCCGGCGGCACAGAATAGCTGCGCAACGCATTCCTAGTGTTAGAGCGCAAGGAATCTACGATCAGAAAGGGTTAATATATCGCCAGGAAGGAGATCAAATACCCATGGCGTTTTCGACGTATGTGGGAACTGAAGGATTACGTGTGTCACGACAGGGCAGATCAGGAATAACAGAGGAATTATGAATCTTGTTTCGGAGAGGTAGGAAAAGTCCTTAATGAATACTTTTTCTCAGTATTCACGATTAAGAAAGATCTTGACAAATGTGAGCACAACTAGACCAGGCTGATATGTCTGAACAGGTCCACGTTAAGTAGGATGAGTGCACGCAGCATGAGGAATAAAATGGACGATCTGAAAATTCAGCTGCAGATTGGCAAATATGACGTTGTGGCTATCTCTGAAACTTGGCTAAGGGATGGCTGCCATCGGGAGCTGAATGTCCAAGGATATACGGTGTATCGGAAAGATAGGTTAGTAGGCAGAAGGGGTGCTGTGGCTCTGTGAATAAGAAATAATATTGAATCATTGGAAAGAGGTGACATAGGATTGGAAGGTGTAGAGTCTCCTCGGGTTGAGTTAAGAAATGGCAAGGGTAAAGGTTCCCTCATGACAGTTATATACAAGCGTCCAAAGAGCCTGTTGGCCGACCAATTACAGCTGATTTTCTTTAGTACAGTTTGTTATTGAGCCCACTAGCGGATCGGCTGTGCTGGTTTGGGTGTTGTGCAATGATTGCAGATCGTAAGAGAGCTCAAGGTTAAGGAGACCTGACGGAACAGAGATCACATTATTATCAAGTTCATATTGATATTTGAGAGGGAAAAATAAACTCCAACGTGTCCGTATGTCAGTGGAATAAAGGAAATTACAATGGCATGGGAGGGAAACTGGCCGAAGCTGACTGGAAAGGACATAACAATAACATATTGCAGGTAAGAAAAATAATGATACATTTTCAAAGGGAGAAAGGACACTACCGTGGCTGACAAGTGAAGTCAGAGGCAAAGTAAAAGCAAAAGAGGGGGCATAAAAGGAAGCCACAGCTAGAGGGAAGATAGAACATTGGGGAGCTTGTAAGAACTTGCGGAAGTAAACAAAGAAAGTAATTTGGAAGGAAACGATGAATTACAAGAGGAAGCTGGTGACTAATAATGAAGATTCTAATCTGTTTTAAGTACATTAAGAGTAAAAGAGAGTAGAGGGTAGATAGAGGATTAATAGAAAATGACGAGGGAGATATTGCAATCTTCTAATTCCATTGTTAAATTATTTCCTGTCTGCACCGTGACTCGCTATAACGCTACCCGATCCTTTCGTCCTAAACCTCAAATATCGTTTTTTTATTCCTCTTGGCGAGCTGTTCCAATATTCTTTTCAGCCAGGGTTACTTTACACTGTCATCCTTTCCCTGCGTCAATGAGGCAAACCCTTACTGAACCCCATGTCAGTGCTCCCTAAACAATCTCCACATATCTCTTTCCCCTTTCCCTGAGTACATCATTTCCGCATTTACGTTCCTAAGTTGCTGCCAGGTATCAACATACATTGCAGACCCCCACTTCCACGCACCCTGCTCCTATCCCTGTGCAAGGAAATTCTCGGCGATCTCTACCCCATCGTTCTGAACAGCTGACCCGTGGAGAGATCTGTCATCTGACAGGTTTCCTTTTCCAATATTAGATACAGTACGGACTGTTCGCTAGCCCGCCTGCCTTCAGATACTGATATGAATCCTTCTTGGACACAACTGAGCAATTATGCCATACCTAAACCTGTTACCATGATGAGATGCCAATGAATATAAGGGAAGTTTTAGTTCTCCGTTCTAATAGCATGGCACATGTCCAGGTTCCGCTTCCAGATCGGTTCCCACTGTTCCTGTTGCATTTTTTATTTTGTTAAACTGGTGGACAGCTGGACAGAATACTCCATATAGTGTGTTCGCGCCCTTCATGCTTTGGTGTTCGTCTCGCATTCCATTAACAAACGAATGCTCCACGTTGTCCCCCCCTTTCTGCATCTGCGATACTATCCCTGGTTTGCCATCGCACTCCCTCTACCTTTTGCCCGACCCTTAAACACAGAAAGTCCTGAAGCCATCCCTGCTCTTGTGACAGTCGGGTGTTTGTGTTAGTTTGGAACAAACTTCAACCAAAGTAACAATCACGCCAGCAGCACTAAACGTTTGTATTGTTAGCGACCTGAACTGTATGAAGTCAAGAATCTTCCGCAAATTCTGCATTTTCCGGACGACCAGGCATATGACTGTTTGCATCCAAGACGTATTGGCCGATCCTGTTCATTGTAAAACAGCTTTATTTGAAAACTCAGCGATTTTATCATTAGACGCGGGCGTTATCTACACAGATGACCATTTAATGGAAATACATACGTCATTCTTTTCCTCAGCTCTTCCCTGAATTTCCTCTTTGTCAGTCTATAGATGCTAGTATTGGTACACATACTGAGAACTTGCAACATGTTCGCAAATTGTTGTAGGATGTATACCGGGGAACGCAAATATCTGTCCTTGTAAACATAGTTTTGCACTTGCTATTTCAGGGAATGGACTACATATGGCATCAAAAATAATATAAAATTTGCTGATATAGAAAACAACAAAATCATCGATTTTCTGAGGTTTTCCACCTCGGCATCTTTCTGATTGTCGCTGCTGTGCCAAAGCCTTCTGCGGACGCTATTTGCCACAGAGATAAACCTTACGGTCAACACATTAAACACCAGGATTAAGCCAATTGGTGGCAATGATGCTAAAATACTGTCCAGCATTGCGTTTCCTCTCCACATCGATGAAGTAGCGTATTCAGATATGGTTGTTCGCCCCCACGGCGTGTTGTCAATGATGTCGTAAGGTTCAATGGCAAAGTATAACGGGACACATCTCCCAGAGCTCCCAGAGCTTAACCAGGGTCACGGTAACAATCGTTGCTGTTCTCACGGTACAGTATCGTTCCCGCAGCTTTCGACAACACACTGCGATGAAGCGATCGAAAGTAAAACTGACCGTGAACCAAACAGAACAATCCGTCGCTACCCTCCCAAATACAAGTGTTAGAGCGCATACAGGAGTGATAAGCAGAGATCTAGAATACATATAGATATTGTTGGTCTGTTCCACTAAAACAACAACCATAACCACCATCAGATCCGCTGTTGCCATTCCAACCAGGTAACGGGTGATACATTTGGAGAGTCCGCATTTTCCACGAAATAAGATCACATTCGCTGTTAAATTAACTGCAATAAATTGGGACAAAAAGAAAAAAAAGAAATAGTATTAGAATAAATGCAGATATTGTTGGTCTTTTCCACTAAAGCAACAACGATAACCACCATCAGATCCGCTGAGGCCATTCCAACCAGGTAACGGGTGATGCATTTACAGGCACCGCATTTTCCCCGAGATAGGATCACAATCGCAGGTAAATTAACCTCAAGAAATTGGAAAGCAAATGGAAATCTTGTCAGCAGCAACTCTCTGAAACCCCCCATGGATATGTTCTGTTTGGAAGAGGATAGTGGGAGTCCAGAGTGTGCGGTCTCCATTGCTGCATTCCGGCTGCACGACAATGACGCATGTGAATGTCAGTGCATTGGCGACCTTCCCACAGTTCAGAGAAAAGAATCTGTTCCACGACTCACGTACCGGTAAACGGGCGATCGTCCCAGTAAAGACCATTTCAATTAATAAAGGTGAAATACTGACGGGATTGTTTGCAGCGGTGAAAAGTGGAATCAAAAGATACAAAACACATTTTATCCTGACTCATGTAAGAACAGAACTACGTGTCGAAAACAGACCGGACCGTCATTTAAATAATCTGCCACGTTGTTATACGGTCGAAGAGTCTACGCTGAGAGAAACTCGGACCGAGCAAAGCAGAGACCAGCGTCAGTACAGAAAGCCTAGCCAGGTGAAATTATGAAACAATTTCAATATCGGCACGGACGTAATTGACAAACAAAAAATCACTTCGATCAAAGTACGAAAATGAAAATAAAACAATCAAATGCTGGAATCCTCAATTCCAGAAACACGTTTCAGCCGACGGTAGCATCTGTGCTTAGTAACAGTGCGATACCGCAGCGCAGTAACGACGACACCATACATAAAGTAACCAGCTCTGGCATTTTACCGGGGACACCAACCGCTACAAGTGTGGGATAGAAAGTAGCCGGGATGTAGTAAATCGCCGGATATCCCATATTCCGTCAGAAGCAGCGTTCAGTAGTATGGAAAGTTTCAGCTGCTCAGATGGTCTGGGGATCGGTTTAGCAGACTTTTGTTGAGGTGAGAGCAATTCCACTGAGGTAATCAGCGTGGCTATCACGTCAGGGGTATTAGTAAACAACCAACTACACAACCACTTACGTTAAACTATTTATACTCATTCTCTCGCAGTATCGTGAATTTTGCTCCTCAAGGGATACTGCAATCTATTTACTTTAGAACAATTTATAATGTGCGTATTTTCATGTTATTTTTCAAGATACCTGTCTTCAGATATTGAAATAGGACATTTTTATATCTGTGTTGCTTTTAAAGTAGGCATTCATCATGTAGTCGATTTATTTTATAAGATTTGACGGAGCACATTCGCTTCTGAAATTGAAGGAAGGAGTTTGTCCTGGCTGGGGAATAGACAACACTCTTTTATTAAAGCGGAACAATCGTTCATCACTTCTTTCGTTCCTTCCAGCCATTCCGGGCGTTTGGAATGATGGAAATCACAGTGACAGCTGACATACATTACGATAAAACACACTGCACTTACGTTCCTCCAAAGACATTAAAACATCCACAGCGATATTCCAGGGACTTGCAAGAAAAAAAAAACGGAGCGTGTATTCGGAAAATTAGGGAGGGCTGTTGACAGTTTGAAGAACAATATGGGCTGTTTGACACGAACCTGACCCCTGCCAGTGAAAGTTTTGACCACCCCATACCCGTGACGGGAGATGCCGTCTGTTTAACTTTAAGGTTATTCTCAAACCTGTCACAATTCTACCGCTCTTTCTCCATCCATTCGCTGTTTGAACAGAAGTACCAAGTGAAATCTGTGAACTATCCTCAGGTTCCCAGGTTGTTGTACTATTTGCCACCAAGTTGTATTTTTTTTCTCCTGATTTACTGTTATTTATATTGCCTTTCGAGCGTCACTATGAGTCTGTTCAGAACAGCGGAAGTGTTAATGCTCACCTGTCAATCACACTTCTTCCTGCTCCTGCAGTGCACCGCTCCGTGCCTATTGTGATACTCGTACCGACGACCGTGCCTCGGCTTATTGTAGAACGTCTCACCGCTCTGATTCCATTGTAGATCTGTTACTAATGTACGGCTCTCGTTTGACTCGAAAAGGTATCACCTCTGCCTTCAAAATCATCCTTCCAAAGTGAATCACTCCGTAACGTCGATCGTAATGGTCGATCTCCATCTGTAACTTTTCAGAGCTGCTCTCCGTCCCGTCATTGTACTGTTGTAATCTGTGATAACCTTCCACACTATACATGTTTCCACCAAATTCCGCATCGTTGCAAATTCACTCACTCACACTTACACTTCCTTATTCACATCATTTTTAAAGCACAGAAATCCGGAAGTCTCAGCGCAGATCTCTGCAGGATCTTCACCAACATCCAGGGAGAAAACGCTCCATCCACAACAACCCTCTTCCTTTTTGCGCGTCAGTTGTGAATCCACAAGACGACTTTCCCAGGATGCCATGCTTTCTGAAAGGTCGTACCATGGTTAACCGTCAGTATAACCGTCACACCCTCACTGAATTGAACCAGGCTCGTGAGACATGATCTGCCCCTCACAAAGCTATACTGATTCTCTCAAACCAGGTAATGTTTCTCCAGGTTCTCGTAAATCCTGTTTCTAAGAATATTCTCCGATAATTTGCCCGTCACTGAAGTAGGACTCACAGTTTCCCGCAGTCACTCAGGGTTTCTCCCAAACACACATGGACTTACCTGTTCCAATGATTTCTTTTCAAAAGTTCCAGCACAGCCGCTCTTTTAACCTCCATATGTCGTCCCACATCGGGCCGTTTAAGGCTGTCCTGACAAATGTCTCTCCCATTGGTGAATACTGAACTAGTGTCTTCATTCAGGACCTGCCCTTCTTCCCTGGACTTCAGAGGCTTGTTTCATCTTCTATCCCCGACCGGTCCTACACTCACTCTAGTCATCGTTTTCTTCACATACATCCAGAATGGCTTGGGGTTTCCTTTAAAACTACTGCAGACCTTCTGCAGACGTTTCTATTTCTCCCAATTCCATTGTTCAGTCTGTCCCCGGCTACTTAGTAAATTTACAGCCATGTCTGATCCTTGCTTTCCAATCCTGAGGTCATAATTTGATAGGTGATATAATTTAACCCTGACTAATCTCCCCGATGGCTGGGTGTGGAGGAGATGCGTCCTATAGTGTGTGAGTCTAGGAGCAGAGGAGAAAGTTTCTGAATACAGCGCCGTCCAATTGGTACGTTGATGAAATTAGTCAGAGTGTGGTGAAGCTGTGGAATTCGTTGCCACAGGCAGCGTGAAGGTCATGACTTTGAAACAGAGTTTGATAGATTCCTGACACGAAGGGATACAGGGAGAAAGCGGAGATGAGGGCTGAGAAGAGAATTGGATCAGCCATGATGAAATGGCGGAGCAGACTCGGTAACCTAACACTGCTCTCACGTCTTTTGATCTTTTCTTTCATACCCATCCCACAGTTGTATTGTATCTTGCTGATCTCTTTCATATTCTACCATTTCTATTGTAACTTCCATAATTTTGCTCTGCACTTATCCAATTTAATGTTCATGTTTCTATCTTTAGAATATGGTTCTAGTAATTAATTATTTTTTTTCCCTTTGATGATGATGGAGTAATCGAGTGTCTATAGAGGGCTTGTCAACCCTTGATAATTATTATTATCTTTTCTTTGTTTCTTAGCTTGTGCTGGTTTAAATTGAGATACAACCATCGCGAACCACACTATTTTCTCAGTTTGCTAGGAACGTGTCTGATCAAATCGCTGGGATAGTATTCTATGCAGAGACATGAGTAATTGACTTGAACTTCCATCGTGACCACTTCCTCATTTTTCTGGGTTGTGTGCTTATTTAAGTTTATTGGAGAGTATTTCGTATGAGTTTTGCACATGAAGACATGCATTGCTGAATTCTGGTTTCGTTAAGAAAAATGTATCCTCAGGGCTTTTTTTATTAATTAGCACCTACCATCTCCCAGTTTCACAGATGAAGTACCTCCTTGTTATTCTTCCTCCCCTACACTTTTACTCTGACTTATAATCTGTTTTTTTTTTTCAAAACCAAAACCATAATTCAAGAGTATCATGGACACAAATGACTATAGATGCCAATACTAATGAGAGAATTTGGTTAGGTAGATAAGACTCCTGGAAAGATGATGTACACTCCAGGGTTCAAAAGAGGTAATTGAAGTGTTTGTGAAGGCATTAGAGTCATGGAACATTATAGCACGAAAATGCTGTTCGGCCAGTCTAGTCTGTGCCAAGCCATTAATCTGCCTGGTTCCAGCATCCTCCACCAGGACCATTGCCATTCATTTCCACTCATCCATCTGCCCTTCCAAACTTCTCTGAAATGTTGAAATCGATTCTGCCACATGCTCTGGCAGCCCATTCTACATTCTCACCGGCTCTGGGTGAAGAATTTCCCCCTTATGTTTCTCTTAAAAAATGAGTAATGATCTTTCAAGAGTGTCTCGAATTTGAAATGTTTCTGCGAAATAGGAAGTTGCAAATCTCACACCACTCTTTAAGAAGGCGGAGAGGGGCAGATGAAAGGAAACTATAGGTCTGTTCGTCTACCTGCAGTGGTTGGATTCCATTGAGGATAGTTTTTCGGTGTACTTGGCGCATGCTAAAGTAGGCCAAAATCAGCATGATTTTCATCAGCGTGTATATTGCCTGACAAATCTTTGGGAATTCTTTGACAAAATAAACAGAATAAACAAAGGAGAGGCAGTGGATGTTGTTCTCTTGTATATTCAGATGGATTTTAAAGACGTGCTGCACATGAGACTGCCTAACAAGAACACAGTTCATGTCATTACTGGAAAGGTGCATTGATCGCAGATTGGTTTACTGGAAAGAGGCACGGAGTTAGAACAATGCGAGCCTATTCTGTGTGCTACCGATAACTACTGGCGATTCACTGGGGTCGGTAATGAGATCGCTTCTGTTTTTGTTAAAATCAACGATATGAATGACAGAATTGATGGGTTGCTAACCGGCTTTGCAGTTGATCAGAAAGTTGGTGCCGAACAGGCAGCTTAGAGAAAGCTAGTGTGTCTGCAGAAGGGCTCAGAGAGGTTTGGAGAGCAGGCAATGAAATGGCAGATGAAATACAGTGTAGGGACTACTGTATGCAGTCAGGTCCTCAGGCTCACTTAGCTTAATGTTGCACGGACATTATCAGCAAAACACTCCGATAGCATACACGTTTCAATCTGTTACAAACAAAACATCCATTTGATACTACAAGTAAACAACATTTCCACATTGGTGGAGAAGTGGCCTGATACCCCGTAAAAACCCTTCCAACCCTTACATCACTCCGCATTTCTGTAAACACCTGTTTCCGCCCATATTGTGGACAATGAACTGGTCCTTGCTCTGAAATAATCGAATCAGAGCAACTGAATGTGGACACAGGAAGCTTCAGGCAATGATCTGCTAATCCTGAGACCATTCTCAAAAAGGTCGCCATTTGTTATTTGAAGGGTTGTGACTCTGAACTGATCATGACTCTCGGACAAACTAATCAGAGCAATAATCCTGAGACCATTCTCAGGGGAGTAGCTACTTGTTATTTAAAATGCCAGGCCTACCAAACAAGGAATCTGTAGTCTTGCTAGACTCTGACTGGGTTGCCTCATTTAACGGGTTTGGACCAGTCAGGGTGAAAAGATAGAAATACTCAAGGCTGGGGTGGGAAAAGCTATGAAACAATGGTGATTGTAGCCCTGTACAATGACCAGCAAGACGGTGACCCAGCTAGGTCAGGTGACCTTGAGCCAAGAGTTTGGAGATCCAGTATTTCATTTGATGAGGAACGGTATAAAACTCAGGATCTCCAAATAAGCAGGAGCGATAACTCTCCAGCAGCCAGACACCAACAAACGCTGGTCAGCAGGACCGCACAGGAAAGTTAAAATCGGGATCACGAGGAATGCTTGACCAGCGTAGACTCCTTCCCCGGGTGTTACTTATTTATTTCTTTATTGACTGTTCATGGAGTGTCAGGGTTTCTAGTAGGGTCCACACACATAGATAGCATGTGACTCTACGTGCGTTTTAGTTGAAAAAATCAATGTTACTCATCGGTAAATACAGATTATCTGTACCTCACTGATCATTATTATATGGGATGATTCTTGTAACAGAGGCGCCCATGTTTAAAGTTGCCCCTCAGCAGGGCACGCCCTCTGCACAGTGTTAGCATCGGGAAGGAGATACAGACGCCTGAAAGCTCACGCTCTGCGATTCAGGAACGGCTACTTCCCCTCTGCCACCTGCAACTCTGTGTTGTTTTCCTCTATATTCCGTTCTCCTTAATTTCATCGTAGTGCTACCATGAAGTGAACAAATTACACCACGTCTGCCTATGGTATCAAATCTGGTTCCGATTCTGATTCAGATAAAGAAGTGATGTGTTAGGTTGAACCGAAATTAGTTGAAAGGCTTTCAGAAGCTCGTGAGACGAAGGGCTGCACAGAGCTGTAATATTCTACGTCCTGTGCTTTATCCAGTGCACTTACTCTTTAGGTCCAATCGATTAATCATTTAAAGTTATGGTAATAAGGATTTGTCCTCGGTGTTCAGACTACACTGGTCATGGTGTCTAAAGTGAAGTATTTGCACAAACAGGAACATTAGCGATAGTCAGTATGAGCGACTAGGTAGTAAGTCAAGTCTAACCAATCTTACAGAGTGGTGTTGAAGGCAAGGCCGTGGATCCCGTCTACAGGGTCTTCAGCCAGGAATTAGTAGGGTTCCCCTGTGGGATAATGCTCGACAAGGTTCAGTCGCTTGGCTTTCATATGTGGTAGTAAATTGGATTCGCCATTGGATATGTTGGGGAAGCCAGAGTGTGATAATAGATGGTTGTCTCTCTGACTGAGGATTTGTGACAAGTGGAGTGCCCTAGGGATCTTTGCCGTGTCCGTTGTTGTTTGTTATCTATATCAGTGATCTGGATAACAATTTTGTGAACTTGATCAGCAAATTGCCGAACTGGCAGATCGGATTTAAAACAGGGAAATATTTAAATGCTGCAATTTGGCAGGACCAGCCAAGGTTGGTCTGACTCAATGACAAATAGGGCACCGAGGAGTACTATCGGATAAAGAATCTGAGAAGGCACGTCGGAAATTCTATGACCGTTGCGGCAACGTTAGAGAGCGTAGTAAAAATAGTTTTCCGCACTTTGACCTTCATGGACCAAAGTACTGAGTACAGGAGGTGGGATGTTATCCTGATGTTGCTTAAGACTTTATTGAAGCCTAATTTGGAAAATTGTTGCGGTGTGGCTTAAGTACCTGCAGGACAGATGTAGCTAAGTTTGAAAGAATACATAAAAAATAAATATATTACACGGCTATTGCGGGATTTGGATGTTTTGATTTAAAGCGAAAGATTACATATGTCAGCAATTTATTCCCTGCGGGAAGATTTGATGGAGATATACAAAATTATGAGTCGTATAGAGAGTGTAAATGCAAGTAAGCTTTCTCCGCTGGTGGTGGGCGAGAATACAACAAGAAATCATGGGTGAAGGGTGAAATCTGAAATGTTTAAGGGAAACATGAGGAGAAATTTCTTCACCCAGAGGGTCGTCAGAGTGTAGACAGTGGTGTCAACTCAAAGGGTAATTGAGATTCCGATGTCAAAGTTTAAGAGATGATTGGATAAGTACATGGAAGCGAGAGAGATGCATTGCCATGGTCCGGGTGCTGGTCGATGGGAGTAGGCAGTTTACATAATTCTTCACGGGCCTAACGGGCTGGAGATCCTGTTTCTGTGCAGTAGTTTCCTGTGGCTGTCTGACTGTATGTCTGGGTTAGAACTTTAGTGACTCACTGCACTGACCAATCTAGAAAGTCGTTGATACTGTACTATCCTTCTGCCCTTGATCACACTGAAGCATGGAGACTGAGTAAAATGGATGGCTGTGGCATTAGAAAAAGGAAGCTCAGGAAATTTATTCTGCATTCTCCAATTGCCTGCGATGCTTTTGAAGGAAGACAAGCGTGAGCCCGAGTATTTGCTTTGCCGTCGCTGCGTTTTTAGTTTGTGTAGTTTTCTATGTTTAATTTATTATTGATTTCCAAGAAGGACACCGATTCCACACCGGCCATGTGGAGTCAGGGTTAGATGGATAGCAATATGAGCGTATCTACACCCAATAAGATAAATCCACGATTCAGTGGTAAACTGGCATTCGGGTAAATTAATTTGTGCTTGAATTGGGAATTTCGAATTGGCCGGTACTTTTACTAAGCACCAGAAGCTGCAGCTGAACACTTTTTGAAATGCTGGTTTTAAGTTGTAGGGCTCCATTGGAAAATATTGCTTTAAAGTCATTATTGCATCTGCTCTGTAATATGTAAATTGCAGGACATTTTAGTTAACGTGACGGTGCAGTCAATAGCTCAGCGATTTGCTTATGTCGTCAGACCTAATTCTATTAATTGCCCTGCTGCTGTTGGGTGGTCAGATTAAATCTGTTATTTCCATCAACCCTATTTCTTGGAGCACTGTAACGGAGACTGCAAACATATTTGTAAAGTGTACGGGAATTTCAACACTCCTTGCGGAACACGGCTGCCCGCTGTCTTTCAGCCGGAATTCACTCTATCTACTACATCATCCGCCTTCTGTGAGTAGACGAATTCTGAATCAAAGCAGCCAGGTTTCCCCGGATTCCATGCCTCCTGACTTTCTGAATGAGTCTGCTTTAAGGAACCGAACTGATAAGACGCCTGACCAAAATTAATACACCCTTTGACCGTTCTGATTCATCTGTTCGTTTCATTTTCACTGTTTCAAATAACTCAATCTGTCTCATAAAGGACAAGAAACCGTGTTGTCTCTTTGTAGTCAGACTACGTTTCTTCAAATACTCATAATTTCCTTCTTCAATAATCTTCTCCCGTAGTTTACCCACCACAGATATAAGACTCCTTCGTCTAAAATTCCGAGGACTATCCCTATTACCTTTCGTCAACAAATAGATAACATTTTCCACCCCTAGTCATCTAGTTCTGCTTCTACTTCAGTGGGCAGAGAAGACACAAATATCCTGTCGAAAAGTTCAGCAATATCATCGCTCGCGTTCCAAAGTTACCTGGACTGTATCCCTTCCGGTATATGGAACTCGTCTACCATAATGATTTGCAGGTTTCCAGCGCATCCTCTTTCTCAACGTCGACATGATCTGGCGTATCAGCCTTTTTTCGCTGTGTTCACATTCATCAATGTATTCAGTAAGGAGCTTCACTGCCCCCTTGGACTCCGGACACAAGCTTTTCTCTGATCTGCCCACACACTCTACACTCTCCTCCTGTTCTTCACAGGACAACTCGCCAAGGCCTTTTGAATACACCTTCTAAATTTTTAAGTCCATTTGTAAATTCTTCCCTGTGTGCATTGTGACTCGCCATAACCCTATCAGATCCCTTCTTCCTAATTCTTAAATATCTTTCTTTCTTTCTCTTGAATAGTCCCAATTTTGTTGTTTCCCACGGTTACTTTACCTACCTTCCTTTCCCTGCATCAAAGAGACAAGCCTATACTGAACCCCATGTCAGTGTTCCCTCAACAATATCCAGATACCTGTTGCGCATTTCTCAATTTACATCTTTTCCCAACTTACCTTCCCAAGTTCGTGCCGGGTAGCACCATAATTCTCAAATCCCCAATTAAATGTATTGCATGCTCACTAGTTCTCAATAATGTCGGGGAGTTTTGCCCTTTCGTTCTGAAATGCTGACCAGCGGAGTGTTCTGTCGCCTGGTCCGTTTCATTTTCTAATATTAGATCCAGTATGAACTGTCCGTTAGTGTGCCTTTATAGTGACATGAATCCTTCCTGGACATAACTGAGAAATTATGCCATACATCATTATTTACCTCCTGGGGAGGTAAAGTTGCCCGTGCCAATAACAGGGCACATGACCAGGTCCCGCTTCCCGATCGGTTCCTCGCTGTTGCGGTTTTATTGTTAATCTGGTGGAGGCTGTATACAACACTCCAAATGGTACTCTATGTCTCAGTGTTTGTGTCACAGTCTATTAACAAACGAACGCTATACGTTTTCCTCCCTTTCAGCATCTGCGATACTATCCCTGATTTGCCATCGCACTCCCTTTACACTCTTTTACACGACCCTGTCCATTTTTGAACATCTGAAGCACGGGAAGTCCTGCAGCCATTCCTGCCCTTGTGACAGCCTGTGATAGTTTGGACTATACTTGAACCAAAGTAACAAGCACGCCAGCAGCAGTGAAAGTTTGTATCGCTACCTACCAGAACAGTATGAAGTCAGCAATCTTCCGCCAATTCTGTAATTTCCGGATGACCAGGCGGATGATTGTTTGAAATTAGGACATCTTTGCCAAATCTGTTCCTTGTAAAACGGCTTTATTTGAAAAACTCCGCTGAATTGCCATTAGACACGGGCGTTATCTACACAGATGGCCATTTAATGTAAATACATACTTCATTCCATTCCTCAGCTCATCTCTGAATTTCCTTTGTGTCAGTGTATAGATACACGTATTGGTGCACATGCTGAGAATTTGCAACATGTTCCCAAATTGTTGTAGGATGTATACCGGGGAACTCAAGTATTTGTCCTCGTAAAAATAATTTTGTACTTGCCATTTCAGGGAACAAGCTACATAGGGCATCCAAAGTAATATGAAATTACCTGATATAGAAAATAACAATATCATAGATTTTGTGCGTTTTTTCACCTCGGCATCTTTCTGATTGTCGCTGCTGTTCCGAAGCTTTCGGCGGACTCTATTTGCCACAACGATATGTCTCACAGTTAACCCGTTGAACGCCAGGATTAAGCCGATTGGTAGCAATGGTGTTAAAATACTCTCCAGTAATTCGTATCCTCTCCAGAGGGGTGAAGTAACGTATTCATACGTAGTGGTGCACCGCCACGGCGTGTTGTCAATGATGACATAAGGTTCAATGGAAAAGTATAACGGGCAACATCTCGCGCAGCTCACTATAACCACGGTCACGATAAGCACTGTTGCTGTTCTCTCAGTGCAGTATCGTTCCCGCAGCTTTCGACAACATATTGCGATGAAACGATCGAAGGTAAAACTGACCGTAAACCAAACAGAACAGTCCGTCGTTACAGTGACAAGTACAAGTGTCAGAGCGCATACAGGAGTGATGAGCAGGGATTTGGAATAAATGTAGATACTGTTGGTCTGTTCCACTAAAACAAAAACGATAACCACCATCAGATCCGCTGTTGCCATTCCAACCAGGTAACGGGTGATGCATTTGGAGAGTCCGCACTTTCCCCGAGATAGGATCACAATCGCCGTTAAATTAACTAAAAGAAATTGAAAAAATAGAAATATAAATAGATTAAATGAAGATATTGTATGTCTGTTCCACTGAAGCTACAACAATCACCACCATCAGATCCGCTGTTGCCATTGCAAGCAGGTAACGGGTGATACATTTGGAGAGTCTGCATTTTCCCTGAGACTGGATCACAATCGCTATTAAGTTAACTTCAAGAAATTTGCAAACAAAATAGAAATATCGTACGCAGCAATTCTCCGAATGCCCCCATTTTTTTTTCCCGATGCTATGCAGGATATGATTTCTTTGGAAGTTAAAATGGTGAATATAGTGTGTGAGCTCTCGGTCTCTGCACCCCGGCTGGAGGACAATGACGGATGTGACTGTCAGTGGGTTCGTCACCTTCCCACAGTTTAAAGCGAGGCATCCGAGTTCCACGGCTCACTTACGGGAAAACAGTCGATCGCCACAGTAAACAACACCATTTCCATGATTAGAGGTGAAAGATCTGACAGGATTATTTGTGTCAAAGAGGAATCAATGAGATGTAAAGCATGAGTTCTCACTTACGTACAGAAGAACAAACCTAATTGTCGAAAATAAAATGGACGGTCATTTAAATAAGCTGCCACGGTGTTTTAAGGTCGAATAGCCTACACTGATAGAGGCTCGGACCTAGAAAAGCAGAGACCAACATCACTTCAGAAAGCCTAGCGAGGTGAAATTATGAAACATTGTGAATATTGAAACCAACGTGTTTGACAAAAGAAAATAAATAACTTCGATCAAAGTCGGGAAATGAAGATTTAACAATCCTCTTAAATCCTCCTTTCCGGAAACACGTTGCAGCCGAAGGTAGCATCTGTGCTTAGTAATAGTGCGGATACCTTAGCAGAGTAACAGCAAGATTTCGGTACCGTACATAAAATAACCAGTTCCAGCATCTTACCGGGGATACCAACCGCTACAAGTGTGGGATAAAAAATGGCCGCGATGTAGTAAATCGCCGGATATCCCATATTCCGTCAGAAGCAGCGTTCGGTTGTATGGAACGTTTCAGCTGCTCAAATGGACTGGTGATCGGTTTAGCAGACATTTATTGAGGTGAGAACAGTTCCCTGAGGTAATTAGCGTGGCTATAACGTTAGAGACATTAATGACAACCAACTGCACAAACACTTACCTTATACTATTTATACGCACTCTGTCACCGTGTCATGAAATTGATTCTTCAAAGGATATCGCTATCCATTTGTTTTAAAACAAAATATGATGTGAATTTTCCATGTTATTTTCCATCATACCTGGCTTCAACTATTTAAATTGGATATTTTTATTTTTTCCTTGCTTTTAAATTACACATTATCGAAGGGGAACATTCGTTCATCCTTTTCTTTCTTTCATTCAAGTCATTCCGGGCGGTTTGAGTGATGGAATTGACAATGACAGCTGACATGTAATACAATAAGACTGCACTTATGTTCCTTCCAAAGCTTTTAAAGATCCACAGCGATATTCCAGAGCACTGCGGTCAATAACGGAATGTGTCTTCGTGAAATTAGCGAGGACTGTGGACAGTTTGAAGAGCAGTGTTTTCCAACGCACACACGGGCCGTTTGGGAGGAACCTGACCTCTACCAGTGAAAGCCTTGACAACCCCATATTCGTGAGAAAGTTAAATATATTGTCAAATCTGCCACCACTCTCCACTATTTTTCCAGCCATTCTCTGTTTGAAAAAATGTAATAATTACATTCTGTGAACTTTCCGCAGGTTCCCAGGCTGTCTACTATTTGCCCCGATATTGTATGTTTTCTCTCTCCAGGTTTACTTTCAGGGAAATGGCCTTTTCAGCGGCACTATAATACGTGCAGAACAGCGGATCTGTTCAAGCTCACCTTTCAATCACACCTCATTCTGCTCTTGCAGTGCAGCACTCCCTACCTTTTGTGGCACTCGTAGCGATGAGCGGCCATCTCCTTATTGGAGAAAGTCTCACCACTCTGTTTCCATTGTGGAACTCGAACTAATGCGCGGCCCTCGATTGACTCGAGAAAGTATCACCTTTGCCTTCCAATTCATCCTTCGAAAGTGAATCACTTCGTACCTTTTCGTGTTTAACTCCACCTATAACCTCTCAGCGCTGCTCTGCGGACTGTCACTGTCCTGTTGGAAATCGATGGCAACCGTCTCTACTCTCCATAATTGCGCCAGCCTTCACATCACGGCAAATACAATAAGCCACACTTCCACTTCCTTATCCAAATCATTCATAAAAACACAAAAAGCCTTGGGTCTCAGAACAGATCTCCGCAGTACTCCACTGACCAGTGACATCCAGGGAGGAAACGCTCCATCCACAACTATCCATTGCCTTAAGGTGGCGTCAGTTCTGAATCCACCAGCCAAATATCCCTTGATACCAAACATTCTGACGTTATGAATGGTCCTACTATAGCTAACTTTAACGCCTTGTATCCACATCAACGTCAATTACCTGGAACATAAATCTAAGAGTATCATCTCATCCTGGTCCCATTGACAACAAGCTTTCTGGAAATTAGCTACTCGACTACATTGACGACCTCCAAGGGGTTTGAATGGGTTAAATATGTTTCCAACCCAACTTGTTCGGAACGGTCTGGATTCAATATACTGATGGACTTACTATGTCAGCAACGTCGTATGTCCCTACAGATCGTGAAGATGTCAGCGGGCTGGGCTGATATAATGAGATCATAACCTAATTCCGATTCCCGCAGTTCTGTTCGCACCTCGAAACAAGCTTTGTTCTGCTGTTTCTTCCGTCACATGTTATGGGCGGCATCATAATGGGCCTCCTTAGTACAGTCAATTAATTGCTTCTTGCATTTGTCCTTTCCGATGCCATCATACTCGGTCTGTGATAAATCTAGCCCAAACAGGGACTCTAACCATTTCATTTCAGATAACATTGTCTTTAATGCGTGTGTTTTTTTTTCATCCGTTCAGCAATTGCATTCTTTTCTGATCAGTAAGGGATACAAACATGTGTTATTAACCCAGAGAGTTTCACATGTGGGTGTAGCGATCATGACTGATCCTAGAGAGCATTGCAATACACAGCGGGTAGAAACTCTGTCCAACAAAATCCTGGCTGTAACGTCAGCGGTTTTCATTATCTGGTTGGGAAAGCCGCTATCCACTTGGTGAACACATCTACTATCTCGAAAATATATTTCAGTCCTCCAGAGGATCGAGGTCAAGATCCAACAGAATTAGCATGCAAGTTAACACATGATCCTTCTACAGGACGTGTCTTAAAACTGCTTTTCTACCCGAATTATCTGGGCTCTCACTGG
Source organism: Hypanus sabinus (assembly GCF_030144855.1). Classification (NCBI taxonomy): domain Eukaryota; kingdom Metazoa; phylum Chordata; class Chondrichthyes; order Myliobatiformes; family Dasyatidae; genus Hypanus; species Hypanus sabinus. The sequence goes on along the minus strand of NW_026781846.1, from coordinate 96,987 downwards.
ATACAAACCAAACAATTCTTACAATAATGTATATCTGCTCACAGTTCTGGCCACCAACACAGTTTCTTCAACTGTTCCATAGTTCTATCTGATCCTTGATGTCCAAAAATGTCATGTTGTTAACCCATCATTTGTTTTCTTTCACAATTCCGCGCCTCGAATTTACCACTATCAAGTATAATCCAATTCCGTGCCTGTATCCCTTGATATTTCCCACCGTCTTCAGAATTATCTCCTAACATTACCTTTGTTAACTCCGGGTCCAGTTGCTCTGTCATTACTCAGTATATATGTGTACCGTTTGCTGATTTCTCTGTCATCCCTACCTCTATATCTGTATTCCATTTCACCACCCATCTTGATTCTAGTTTGGCTAATTCTCCAGCCTTCCTGCTCTCTTCCGGGGATGTCTTTAAGTGAACCTCCACATTTTTTTTATCCATCAGTGGTTTCTCTTGCATTCTCAAATGCTTTCTTCAACAAGGTGACTGATGGTAATGGTTTGACGTCTGTTGAGTTATAACCTGGAGATTCATTCAAAGCACAAGTATGCATTGAATGAAGGGAGATGGGTCATGTACAGTAATCCGTTCAGTCTCATTCGGTATCGTGTTCAAAGCAGAAGTAGTGAATCGGAAGGCATGTTCCTGTGCTCTAGTGTTGCATGAAGCTATCTTGTCCAGGTGATGTGAACACATTGCAATATCTGTCTATTAATCGTCTGCCGTCCAATCTCCTCCATTCATCTCGTTCTTATCCACTGATGGGTATAATGTAATGTAGGACACGATGCTTGCAACACAGGAACAAGCTCTTCCACCCACCATGTCCATGACGAGCGGAAATTTCCCGGCTGCACTGTGACGTTGCCGTGACGTTGCTGCAACGTCAAATTCTCCGGAGTTCATCAATCGGCCGCGCGTTGCAAAGTGAAACTTTGGTTTACTCTAAATGTGAAACGAGCTTCCCTCACATTCTTGCTCCCAATTGGACAGAGCAAACCAGTGGCAATTTTAAAACTGAAGTAATTTAACAACCGTCCTATCACAGATCAGTCGGAATCTGTCATTAGGAAATCGAAATGAATATCATATGATTTATGAGTGGGACATTACTCAAATCAATGCGTGGTCTACTGCCCATTGAAATATATGTGACAGAATCGGCAAACATAAGACAGCAGCGTACACGGTAAAGGGGGCAATTTAAAATTGCTGAGGGAAATGTATTCATATAAATATTGAAAGAACATGAAACGCACTGCCTCGGTGCGTCTTCTTTCGATCAATTTGTGAACTTTATTACAGTGTAATTTATTTAAATTAATAAAAATGTTTATTTTGTTTATTTTCATTCCACATTTCAGAAGTTATGCTGCCGAACTACAGAAGTTTACTGATCAGTTGCTGCGCAATTGCCTCTAAGTGCTTTAGCAACTATTCGTTGCAATGAACAGCTGGAAGCGGACCCAAGTGCAGGGCACGCGCAAGGAGATCGCATTATATCAGACGTGTTGATTAATGGTTGCATGGAAGACCGCAGAGCGAGGATTGAATGCTTACGTGGACGCGAATTTGGACAATAAACGAAAGTTATCTGGACCCCGATCTTCGTCATGGAGCTTGGACTTGGACACGGATACGGAGCCTGAACTTGGACTCAGACACAGAGCCTGAACTTGGACTCAGACACGGGCCCTGGTCTCGGACTTGGACACAGAGCCTGGACCTGATCCCAGACACGGGCCCTTCACACGGAGCTTCTACTCGGACTCGGTCACAGAGCCAGGACTCAAACTTGGACACAGAGCCGGGACTTGAACTTGACACAGACAAAACTAAACAACGACAGATGATATATATCCTGGCTCGGAGTAGCGGCAAACGGCCTGCAATCCTCAGCTGAACACGAGACGACAAAAACAAAACAACGACAGATGATATATATCCTGGTTCGGAGTAGCGGCAAACGGCCTGGAATCCTCAGCTGAACACGAGACGACAAAACAAAACAACGACAGATGATATATATCCTGGCTCGGAGTAGCGGCAAACGGCCTGGAATCCTCAGCTGAACACGAGACGACAAAACAAAACAGTGACAGACAATTCGTATCTTGAATCGGACTAGCAGCAAACGGCCTGCAAAAATCCCCAGCTGGACAAGAGACTATAAAACTAACCAACAACAGCTAACTCGTACCTTGGCTCGGCATAGCGGCAAACGGCCAGCGATTCTCAGCTGGATACGAAAACGACAGGATTCCCTAAGTTCAGTATTTTCAGCGGCCCGGAACGTGCATTGCTGCCCTGGCTGAGGTGACGATCTGACGCCAAGTAGATGTAAGTCGGAGTTTTGTACTGCCGGATCGGATGAGTATCAGGTGCCTTAATCAAAGAGTCCGGTGGAATACGGGGAAAAAGAAAGTAAATGAAATGAGGAGTCAACGGACCGGACCGTGACAGGAATAGCATGCAGAATGATGTCGGGGCGAATGCACTTGTTACTAATTAACTCTGTGACTCTGAATGTGCTGCTCCATACAAATGTCATCATTCATGTACGTCACAGTTTTAAAATAAACTATCTACAGAAGACGCTTGTTCTGAAAATAGCGTAGGGAATACAGAACCTAATTTAAGACTATTTACCAGACCAGAGGAACAGCGGATAAGAATGAGAAAAATACACCCACGCACACAGAGACTGACAAGACGGTGACAACACTCTTTCACACTGTAGCAGAGACTGAGAGGTACGGAATAAAAGCCGCGCTCTCACACTGTAGCAGAGACTGCCTGTACATAAAGAAATGCATACACTCACACCGAACCAAAGAGAGTCACCTTCAGAACCCCACACTCTCATAGTGCACTGAGGCTAGTGAGTACAAAATGAACCACTTCTCTTCACACTATACCCGCGGCAAGCCGTTAGAGACTGAATGAGTGGACACACTCGATTGAATGTCTCCAGCTTGTTGATTGTCTCTGCCCTGCCTTCGTTCTCTATCACTAACCCGCAATTTATATGAATTTCATATCAATCCTCTCTTCAATTTCAGCTCGAAACCTACTGCATCCTGAATGCTTTTCTGTCCAGCAGACTGAACTATTAATCTCTGTTTTCCCAACTCATTGTTTTATTCCTTTCGTTCTGCTATGAATGTCTCTTGTTTCTGCAACATGGTCCCGCAAAAGTTTCAATGAAACTTCAGCTTATTCAGTAAGCAGAATCTGCTCAATCATGTCCAGTAATTGAAGAGGGCCATCGGCAAATAATGTAATAGTGTTACTGGAGAGAAAGAGAGAGAGAGAGAGAGAGAGAGAGAGAGAGAGAGAGAGAGAGAGAGAGAGAGAGAGAGAGAGAGAGAGAGAGAGAGAGAGAAGAGAGAGAGAGAGAGAGAGAGAGAGAGAGGGAGAGAGAGAGAGAGAGAGATGCTTCCACACGCACACACACATACATTAACAGATACACAGATACACATACAGACTCTAAAGTTGTGGCGAAGATAGATTAAGAGATGGAGGGAACCGTCACAGCTCTGGACTTCAAATGTATCAAAATTAAATATAATACTCTAGTAGGTGATCTAAATGAAGCAAGCATTAATGTCGTCTAGGGCTGATGGAGAACTGGACAGAGTGTCTGTGTATGCAGAGGGTATGTTTTTTCTCTGGTGGCACATTGTTCGACGGGATGGGGTGGGTATGTTGCCGGAACGATGACGCCAGTTTCTCAGCAGTTAATCCATCAAATGTAAAACGTGACCTCGCTCACACGCCTACTGACAAACCATCTCAGAACCACACAGAACAAGACGGTCACGAATGTATCAGTGAACATGGATGACCAGGCCAGTCTGAACCTGTCATCAGAAAGTCGAAATGAGCATGAGCATTATAGTACTTATCAGTGGGACCTCACTCGAATAAACTCACGCCCTGGTTCACATTGAAGAACGAATGAAAGAAGCGGCAAACAGAGATGCTCGGTGAAGGTAGCAATTTGAAATTGTTGAGAGAAATGTATTCATATCCATGCTGCTGGAACAGGTAACGTGCTACCTTTGTGAGTTTTATTTTTATCAGCTGTAGAATGAAACCCACATTCTTTCACTGTAACAGAATATGATCGGTACAGAGTGAAACCGGTACACTCACACCGTAGCAGAGACCGACAGATACAGAGTGAAACCCACACACTCACACTGTAGCAGAGACCGACAGATACAGATTGAAACCCACACTCTCACACCGTAGCAGAGACCGACAGATACAGATTGAAACCCACACTCTCACACTGTAGCAGAGACCGACAGATACAGAATGAAACCCACACTATCACACCGTAGCAGAGACCGACAGATACAGATTGAAACCCACACTCTCACACCGTAGCAGAGACCGACAGATACAGATTGAAACCCACACACTCACACTGTAGCAGAGACCGACAGATACAGATTGAAACCCACACTCTCACACCGTAGCAGAGACCGACAGATACAGATTGAAACCCACACTCTCACACTGTAGCACAGACCGACAGATACAGATTGAAACCCACACACTCACACTGTAGCAGAGACCGACAGATACAGAATGAAACCCACACACTCACACGGTTGCAGAGACCGACGGATACAGAATGAAACCCACACACTCACACTGTAGGAGAGACTGACAGAGACAGAATGAAACCCACATTCTGACACTGTAACAGAAAATGACCGGTACAGAGTGAAACCCGTACTCTCACGCTGTAACAGAATATGATCGGTACAGAGTGAAACCCTTACACTCACACTGTAGCAGAGACTGACAGATACAGAATGAAACCCACACACTCACACAGTTGCAGAGACTGACAAATACAAAATGAGACCCACATTCTCAAACTGTAGGAGAGACAGACTGATAGAGAATGAAACCCACACTTTCACACTGTAGCAGAAACTGACAGAAACAGAGTGAGACCCATACTCTCACACTGTTGGTGAGATTGACAGAGACAGAATGAATCCCACACTCTCACACTGTAGCAAAAAAGAAATGCACAGCATGAAATACACACTGTCACAGTGAACCAGGTAGTGAGAACTAAAGAGCACCACACTCTCGGTCTGGACCAGGAAATTATATCTAAAAAATGAACACCCCCCCCCCCACCCATGCTCTCATTACACCGGAGACTGGTGGGAACAGAATGGACCGTACCTCTGCACACTGTAACGGCGGCAAGCAGGTAGAGCATGAAGCACACGGTCTCATATTATCCGAATGAATGCCTCCCGTTCGATTGTCTGTGCACTGCTGTCGTTCTCTCTCACTATTTCTGCACTTCACGTAAACTGTTTCCTGTCTTCATTATCAACTTGAACTCCACTGCAAGCTGACTGCTATTCTATCTTGCAGACTGCGCCGACTATTTTCATTTCTCACCGTTTACTCTCTTTGTTGTTTCATTCTGCTATGTATATTTCTCGAATCTACAACATCGTCCTTCAATTCTTTCGGTGTCACTTTTATTTTGTTCTATCCCTTAATCGTCATGCAGACTCAACCGCTAAGTACATTGCTTAACGCTGTCGGAGTGGGAAGAGAATGACATGAACAGTGAGATCGGCAGACAACTCGGGTTTATTTGCCTGTGTGTGTGTGTGTGTGTGTGTGTGTGTGTGTGTGTGTGTGTGTGAGAGAGAGAGAGAGAGAGAGAGAGAGAGAGAGAGAGAGAGAGAGAGAGAGAGAGAGAGAGAGAGAGAGAGAGAAATCTTGTCTGTGTTTCTGTTTGTGTGCTTGTGAAAGAGAGCGAGAGAGAGGAATGATTCAACAGCGGGATTTTTTTTTACTTACTGTATACATTGTAAGATTCTCTCTCTCTCAAATGCGCGCAAATACAGCTACACACACATAAGCATATATACACACAGAAATATACACGCACATTCACACATGTATACATCCCCCCGCCCCCCCCCCCCACATACACACGCTCAGATCCTACAGATTTGGGAAACATAGTTGAAGAGATGGAGGGATCCGTGGACAGCTCTGAACATGCAGTTATCGGAAATAATTATTGCATTGGGGAAGCTGATCAAATTTAAGTAAAAAGCGATATCCTTCGGGTCTGATGGAGATCTGGACAGGGGTTCTCTATACACTGCGGGTTTGTTTTAAAGTGGAGCTGTTGAACGAAAACACATGAATGATATTAACTGAAAGTCTGCAGGAGGAGCCTAAGAGGGGTTTCATGTGTCCCTGGATCCAGAGTACACTGTGGGGAAACCGGATATACTGATAGATGAAACAACAGATGTGACAGGGAAAATTGCCGAAAATGCTGGAAAAATCGATTCCGCAATGCTTGCAGAAAGCGAACCACAGAGTAATTTTGAGGTTGCAAAACGGGAGCAGTCGTGACCGCTGACAATACAACTGTGGAACGTTGTGAATAGAGCCGCTCATTGCTCACTCACTGATCTCATTGCACGTTTCGGTCGCATTACACAGAGGGATCTGAATGTGGTAATGGCAATGGATAGTGACGTGTTCCTGTTTGTGACATTTCCACATCAGTTGCACCCGAGGCACTGCCAGTGATGTAATTTGTTTGTTCAATAACAATGATCAGAGGAGGGACCTTGTCACTGGAGATCGATCCCCTGTATAAATCCGAGCCTGTTGCAGTGCGTCAGCCCAGAGTGTCTTGCCGAGCTGTGGAATTCAGTGCAATAGAGTTCACTGCGTCACTCAAATGGGATATCCAGTAATCTGGCGGATAGAAGACATTTACTACCCGGTTATTTCAGCCGTTGGAATTCCCGGTAAGCCGTTGTCACACCTGCAAACGGCAGAAACTGAGAGTTAATTCCGATGTTCTGAAGTGTTTCTTTCGCTACTTGTCTCCACAGCCACCTGTCCAGCCACCACATTTCAGTCATGGGCGGAAGACGCTGACAATATTAATCTCATTACTTTCGTAGCAGTCAGCGCTCCATGTTGTAGCCGAGATGCTGCTTTTGATTGAAATCCTTTCCGCTGTCTCTATGTCATGGAATAATGCAGATCAGACATGTCTGCACAGAACGACACCGGCTCTACTGCATCTGTGGGAACCAGCCGTCCTTCTCTGGTTCTGCCCATAGAAATTGCTTGTGAATTGTTTGACTGGATAATTGAACAATGCGAAAGGCTCATTTATTTTACAAATGTGAGCAGAGGGAACTGCAGGTGCGGATTCATTATTTTCCGGTGCTGCTCCGAACCAGTGATGCGGTTATTTCATGTCCGTACTTCACTGCGGCCGAGGAAGCCTTTAAGCAGCTGTCCTCTCGTCGGTTTTGATAATTTCACCCAGATTTCACAAAGTTACAAAACTCGTGGCAAGTTCCCTGTCACGCCGAAAATGCACACTTTCAGGGGGCTCATATGTTCTGCGTCCGGTTTTGAGGCAGAAAAAGAAAATCACAGGATCTAATCTGAGTCTATCACGAAGGGTTTCGGCCCGAAACGTCGACAGCGCTTCTCTCTATAGATGCTGCCTGGCCTGCTGTATTCCACCAGCATTTTGTGTGTGTGTGTGTGTGTGTTGCTTGAATTTCCAGCATCTGCAGATTTCTGTGTGTTTGCTATCACACTGCTGCTCAATTTCCTGAACTCGTCAGTAATTTCACTGCTTCCTCCCCTCTCTCTTGCAGTTAACCTGGTGGCGATTGTTATCCTGTTCCGTGGAAAGTGCGGTCTCTCCAAATGTATCACTCGCTACCTGCTGGGAATGGCAGCGGCCGATCTCATGGTCGTTATCTCTGAACCTCTGCTGAAGTGGACTGTACTTCAGATTTTCTGTCTTCCTTATGACTCCCGTTTGCAGTGTCGTTTATTGCCTGCTTTTAGCCAGCACCGGGGTCTCTGTCTGGCTGACAGTCGCGTTCACCTGTGACAGATTTGTGGCCATTTGTTGCGGAAAGCTGAAAATAAAATACTGCACCGAAGGAACGGCCGCTGTTGTTATCGGGACAGTGAGTGTCCTGGGCTGTTTAGAAAGTATCCCTTTCTACTTTACATTACAGCCTACGAAGAAAATGAATGGAGTTTTCTATGGCTGTGTGGAAAAAAAAAGTGTTTCTACGTCCCCGTCGTGGGCCGCATTTGAGTTGATTCACCACATTTTAATGCCTTGCCTCCCGTTGATTCTGATTTTATTGTTCAATGCTCTGACTGTCAGACGGATTTTTTTCGCCAACAAAGTCCGGACGGGGCTCCGGGGCGGTAGCAATGGAAAGAATGACAAGGATCCGGAGACAGAGAACCGAAGAAAATCGGTCGTTTTACTGTTGAGTATAACCGGGAGTTTTATATGTCTGTGGTTAACACGGGTGGTAATTGATATCTACCAACGGATTACACAAATCCCTCGCTACTCGGTCGTGGATCCTGTTTATATCGCAGACTCCACGGCGGCGATGCTGCAGATCCTCAGCTCCTGCACCAACACATGTACTTACGCCGTGACTCAGAGCAAGTTCAGAGAGGAGCTGAAGAACGCGGTGAAATTCCCGCTGAAACTGATAGCTAAATATGTTAAATCATAGAGCGACCAGTTTCGTTCTGCAGTAGACATGTCAAATGCAATGTTCCTTCAAAAAAGTTATCCGCTTGCCGATATGTGGAACCACGGTTCACATCTGAGCTGCCTGAAATACGCATGTATTTATTGGCGATATATTCCACGCACTCTCTACCATGTACAGGTGCAATATGTCCTTTATCAGACTCGCAGACCGTAATTCATGCAGGTGGACACTCTGTCGAACTCTGGAACGGTGAGGACCTGTCCAGCCAGTTCCACTCAGGGTTTCTCCATTCTCTCCGTCTGTTCCTCATTCTTCCATTTAGTGATGCTTACGGTGTTTTACTCCCAATCTCCCGAAGCTCTCGGTTCCACCAGAAAGTCCCCGCTTATCTCCGCTCCCACACCGGTACAATAGTCTAGATTGGTGCATTTGATGGTGCGGGAGACATGATCGGACTGGAAAACAGTCAGATAAAACAGTCAAAAGAGAAAACAGTCAAAGTTATTTTTTTTTTAATTTTATTTTTTAACTGGAACCTTTTCAACACTTGAATTTTAGTCCATCATAAATCAAGTCCACCTGTACATTTAATGAGGGGACCTTATTGTATATAGTTTATGGTTATTCGCACTATTGTTTTGTTTGCTTTTAATTCTGTACAGAGAGAGCTCAGGGTACCTCGCATCAAATTCCCTGTTTGTATCCTCATACATGGCGGTAATAAAATATTCTGATTCTGATCTGCTCCGTCATTGTCCCGGCATATTTCTGTCTTTATCTCCGTTCACGTCCCATCGCCTCGTGACATTCTGTTTCAATACTTCTCCCTCCGTTCTCCGTTTTCGTCTGTACACTCGTCCGGTCCCTACTGAACAAAATAAGTCTCATTGCAGTATGTAGTGAATTTATTGACACTGATAATAACTGTACGCTGAACTATAATAAAATTCCAAAGCCAGGAGAAAAAAGCTGCTCGTTTTCTATTCTCTCTCTCTCTCTCTCTCTCTCTCTCTCTCTCTCTCTCTCTCTCTCTCTCTCTCTCTCTCTCTCTCTCTCTCTCTCTCTCTCTCTCTCTCTCTCTCTCTCTCTTTCTCTCTCTCTGGGTCTAAGTGAGCTGTAAGTGAAACTATAATCGATATTTGAAATGCGATTTAAATACAGAAATTACTGGAAATGCTCAGCTGGTAAGGTAGAGTCGGTTCAAATATTGATTGATATTTGGACCATCTGTGCTTTTCGATCATCACAAGGAAAATGAAACAAACACTTCGTGTCTGAGGATTGAAAAACAGTACCTTTTACAGAATTATTTTAAATGATGTGGCGCCGCTTTCTGACAGAGCATTACTCACTCTGTTGCATTTCCAGTTCCATCTCACTGATATTCCGCCCTGCATTCGATCAGCGTTTGACAAGACCGTTACATCTCATTCAGTTTGAGTGGCTTACTGACTACAACATACTGCCTGGCACGATTAAATGACAAGACCATCGCTTTCTAGAGACGGTGATGACCTAAGGTTAATTTTGCTCTGTGTATGCAGCTCATATCCCTCTGATGCGGACTGCTGTCTGAGTCCAATTACAAGCAAGAAAAATCTGCAGATGCTTGAAATCAAAGTAATACACACAAAATCCTGTAGATGCTCAGTAGGCCAGGCAGCATTTATGTAAAAGTGTAATCAGACGACGTTTCGGGCTTTCATCATGGTGAGACAATACAATTGGATGTGACTTCTGTACCATAACTGCAGTGTCGGCGACAACTAGTCATGCCTCTTACAACTGGTGTAATTATACAGAATAATATGCAATCGGACTTGTGAGATACACATGTCGTTGTCATTGCCACTAGCAGACTCTTACTGTTCATTTACAAATAATTGGAAAGGAGCTAGATAGTCAGATATGTCCAAAACATGGGGCGGTTGTCAAAGCGTTGTTAAGACTATTAAAGGTTGAGTTCATTTTCTGTGTCCAGTGTATTTTGGAAGATATGTTCGATAATGAGGCTTGTCCAGGAGCAGTCTCCATCAGCCGATATTCAGGAATCCAATGTCTACAGTAAGGGACCGCTCCCAAAACGGGAAGCATTTCAGTTCGGGAGCGGGGAGGTGTTCATTACTGAAAGCTGCAACTTGTTCATTTGCAAGTTGCTCCGTTCCTTGAGAAAGCATGTGTGCTAAATACTGTGGAGTGGCCTGCAGTTTATTGGAGTACTGCATGTCCTCTTTTCAGCCACGTTTCACAACAAAGCAACAATGTCTTTTGTCACAATAAACTAGTGTGTGAGAGGCAATAGGTAGATAATGAAATTTTGTAAAATTCTACCTTCCCCTGGCAACAGGAAGGCACTTAAATCTAGTATAACAACTGCGGCATAAAACTAGGGGCTCTCAGTATACCCATGATGCAACCTGGTCCAAGTACACGGTCTACTGTCACTGTAAGTAAAAACAAACAAATACTGTTTATCCTTATGTTAAAAGATACAGTGTCCACAACAGAATTACATTCAGATGAAGCAGGAACACTGGAGAATATCGGGTATCGGGTACGATGGCAGATATAGGTACAACTATTTTGTTAACAGCCCTTAAGGATTGGAAAAACAGGTCACTCGTTGTCACGACCTGGTTTCGGATTTGCTAAAATAGCAATATTTCAGGGACTGCACGTTGCTAGCAGCACTTCCTGAAATAAAAATGTTTTATGACAGGCGTGGTGCCTTCCACTGCCTCCGGTGACAAATTATATTGCTGTATAGAAGGCAGAATAGCACGGGTCTTCGTGCGGTAGGATGGGATTTACAACGTCCCACATGGTATTTGTGTATCGCCCACAGGGTGGGAGGTAAAATCGAAAGCAACAAGAGTAAAACATACTCAGGCAAAGCGGAGCGGTGGGGTGGGAAACAGGTCAAACATTGTTTCAACGATGAAGAAGGAAATAGACAATCAGCCTGAGTGGAATAAAGTATCGTGTAGCATTAGTATAGGGCAGAGCTATACAATGTTTGCGGTTTAACTCGTGTATAGTCAAAAAACAGGTTCGAGTAGTTCAGGAGTTGCAGGGGATCTGATGGCAACCGTGACATGAGGAGTTGATTCGCTCAATCTGTTCTTCACTCAAAAACTATTCTGCCACTCTTCCCTCTGGACGATAATAGATGTGTCCGGTTAGAGAAAGAGTTTCTGTCATGTTAATTTTTCGTGCTTTTTATTAACGACCTGGATGTGAGGGTAGAAGGGTGGGTTGGCGACACAAGTGTTGGTAGTGTTGTCGATAGTGTGGAGGATTGTCGAAGATTGCAGAGAGATATTGGCAGGATGCAGAAGTAGCATATGGAGTTCAACCCAGAGAAGTGAGAAGTGGTACACTTTGGAAGGACAAACTACAAAGCAGAGTAGAAAGTAAATAGGAAGATACTTAGGAGTTTTGAAGAGCAGACGGATCTGCTCCACAGAACTCTGAAAGTTGCCTCACAGGTAGATAGGGTAGTTAAGAAAACTTATGGAATGTTAGCTGTCATAAGTCGAGCGATTGATTTTAAGAGTCGCAGGGTAATGTTGCATCTCTCTAAAAGTCTGGTTAGGCCACACTTGGAGGATTGTGTCCAGCTCTGGTCGCCTCAATATAGGAAGAATGTGGAAGCATTGGAACGGGTAAAGAGGAGATTTACTAGGATGCTGCCTCGTTTAGAGAGTATGGATTATGATCGTAGATTAAGGGAGCTAGGGCTTTACACTTTGGAGAAAAGGATGGGAAGGAGACGTGATAGAGGTATACAAGATATTAGGAGGAATAGAGAGAGTGGACAGCCAGCACCTCTACCAGAGCATCACTGCTCAATACAAGAGGACATGGCTTTAAGGTAAGGGGTGGGAAGTTCCAGTGAGGTATTAGAGGAAGGTTTTTTACTCAGAGAGTGGTTGGTGCTTGGAGTGCAATGCCTGAGTCAGTGGTGGAGGCAAATACGTTAATGAAGTTTAAGAGACTACTGGACAGGTATATGGAGGAATTTAATTGGGGGGTATAATAGGAGGTAGGGCTTCATGGTCGTCACAACATTGTCGGCCGAATGGCCTGTACTGTGCTGTACAGTTCTAGGTTAATCACGGAAAGGACATTTTGGTGATTGCTCGGCTAAGATGTTTCAGTGTATCAGGTGGTACAATGGAAATGCATCAGAGGGTTGCATGTGAGAATAAGCTGGCGTAGATGACAAGCGTCTTTAGGCAGCTGAAGTGTGTGCGTACGATCTGTAGTGACAGCGTCGAGCTATCCTGCAAGAATATTCCAGCGGAGGTTTACCATGCGCCAAGAATACGGGAAATAAAGTCAGGTTATATTTTCAAAAGGCAACAGGAGGAAATCTGAAGATGCTGGAAATTCAAACAACACACACAAAATGCTGGTAGAACACAGCAGGCCAGGCTGCATCTATAGGCGAAGCACTGTCGACGTTTCGGGCCGAGACCCTTCGTCAGGTCTTGGCCCGAAACGTCGACAGTGCTTCACCTGATAGATGCTGCCTGGCCTGTTGTGTTGCACCAGCATTTTGTGTGTGTTGCCTCAGTTATATTTTCTCTTGGTTTCTGCCTGCACTCACTAAACTCTCCGAAATCACTATGCTTACGGGCTGCCCCACAGTGTCGATCTTACACCGACCCCTGTATACACCTTTTATTGGTAACATTAACTTCGTCATTATCGTTTCTCCCTCTATTCTACTGGTAATTCGCAGCGCGCTTTGTACTGCATGCTACATGGGTTCAATGCAGCACTTTCAATAACCTCTGAATATGTCCTGCCAAGAGATTATAAATCTCAGAGATTTGTCCTGTAGCCCAAAAGTTTGGTAGGGGCCACGGTCGGATTACCGCGGAGGTGCCAATTGTAATTTTTTGATATCGTTTAGCAGGTTGTAGTCCTGACTTCGCTTCTTTTTCTTTCTCTCCGTTCCCTGTTCTAATGCGCAAATTATAGACATGTCCCGTTTTTTCATCAGTCCCGTCCACCAGTGCACAAGTGACCCAGAAAATGGGCTCATGTTTCCTGGGTAATTTCTTTTGTCTCGGGTTTGTTCCCACTTCCTGCTTCTCGGCCTCGGTTAGGCGGAGTCTAGGTGTTTGGTTCTGTCGTACAGCTTCCGTTAACCCTGAAACTGCGTTCAGTTCTGAATCCTGACTGGGCACAGGTTGTGCTAGCCTAGGTAAGGACATAAGCCTTGCGATGCCTTCCCATTCTTTTGCTTGGACGTCGTTCGACAGTCGGTCATTTTTCTGGCTTCGGATGTTGAGGTCCGGCACTTATTCAAGTCAAATCAAGATTATTGTCATTTAACGGCAAACATGCACCCCGACAAACGAGTCAAAGTTTCTCCGACCTGGATTGTAAAGCACAGCAGCGCCCACAACACACAAACACTAATGAAAGCAAGGACAACATCCTCCAATGAGCCACGCACAAATAAAGAAAGCAAAGTGCATAAATCAAAAATACTTTATTATATAAACAGAATCCCACGTAGGACCTCCGTCTCCGCTATCAGTCTCTTCTTTAAAATACTTTATTCTCTAGCCCAGAAGACTCCCATAAGGCCACCGTCCTTACGTACAACCACATTGGCCACTGGTAAAAGGAATCACAGGTCTGGTATATCCACTTTCCAGCCAGACCTTTTGAGCAGCAGAGCCTGTTGCACCAGCAGATCTCCCGTGGATTTCTTTATTTGTTCAAACTCCTGGTACTTCTTCCTCATTTTCTTCTTTAACTTTTCAGGGAACTCCCTCCCTCGCATTCCTGATCAACTTTACTGTTACTACCTCCCATCCTATTACAATCTACTTAACTGGTTCTGCAAAGGAAAGACAACCAGTCTCCAGCACAAGCGCGAAAGATGAGTTATTTATATCTTTCGGTTTTATATACTAATTGGAGGGTATCTTAGGTGCGACAAGAATCCGGATCCCGAACTCCTTACTTCACAGAATACTTCACGTAATGCTGCGGCCTTTCCTACTTGGTCTTGCCGATCCCGTCCTTTCCACCCGGTCATGGTGCAGGATCGGGGGCTGAGGAGGCTGAAAGCAGATCACGCAACGGGTGGCGAACTCGAAGTTGCGTTTGCGACCCTCAGTTACTCGATCGTTCGACCTCGTCTTGTCGGATCCTGCTCAACTACGCCAATTTGTCAGAGATATTTAAAAATAAAATTCGATACCATACTTCAAATGGCGAATCTTTTATTTTATCAAGCTATCATGGAGAGTGGAACACTGGGGTACAAGTTAAAGATTACCTTTACATCTGTTAATAGAGAAGGGTGTGAAACCTGAGCAGAGCAATGCAGTTAGTTCACAATGCTGATCTTCTTCATTTGTGGTTCATCCGTTCACACTCATCTAATTTACGTATCTGTGTTTTTGTTCTATGGAGTGGTACGGACAAGCATGATATTCTTAAGTGGCAAACGCAGAAGTCCAGAATGGTACAAAGCTAAAGCAACATACAACCCTACAAATAGCTGGTTGAATCCCTTCTCTCAGTGTGAGCAGTGAATGGCCTCTTTCCAATGTGTATTGACTGGTGTGCCAGGGTGTCGGATAACTGAGTGAATCCCTTCCCGCAGTCTGAGCAGTTGAATGGCCTCTCTCCAGTGTGAACTCGCAGATATAGCTTCAGGTGAGATGACTGAGTGAATCCTTTCCCACAGTCTGAGCAGGTAAATGGCTTCTCCCCAGTATGAACATGCTGCTGTGCGTGTAAGCTGGATAACTGTGTGAATCATTTCCCACACAAAGAACTGGTGTCTCTTTACATTCCGAAATTACAACCACAGGGAGTGAGGTTGGAGGTTTGAGAGGGAGGGAGGGTGATGGTAATGAAGTACGTTCGGAGGGAGGGAGATCGTGTATGCGGGTTGGAAGGAAGGAGAGAACTCAAAGGAAGGAGTCTGCAATTCAGCAGGGGTTGAAGTGTTCCGAAACACTTTACAATACAGGCACTGCAATCCCAGAATGGTATGCGTGACGGAAAGCCCTCTAGCCCCTCATGGGGCATTTTTCCGGATTTTGACTCACACTTCAACACACACCTTCATGCCAGACTTACCCCGCGCCCTGTCTTTGTATCCCCCGTCTCTGCTCAACTCAGTTCTTTCTCACCCCAGTGTCTCCCCGTCTCTCGCTCTCTACGTGTCTCTGTGTACACCCCCGTCCCGCTCTGCCCCAGGCTCATTCTCCACAACTAAGTGCCCTGTCTCTCTTCACAGTCTCTTCCCCATCTATCTCTCTCCCCGTCTCTATGCCGTTGCACTCTCTCTCCTCAACTTACAGGTCTCTCCACAGCCCTCTCTTAGATATTCCCCACTCTGATCTCTATACCCATTGAAACATCTCTCATCACCCCAGACTCTTGTCTTTACCCAAGTACTCTCTCTGTTGGTCTCTCCCTCCCCATTGACGTCTCGTACCTCACCGGCCTCTCTCCCATCACTCTGCTCCACTCTCCCCTATAATCTCTCTCTCTCTCTCTCCCAGTTTCTTCCTCTACCCAGTCTTTCTACCCCTAAATCCACCTCTCTTCACTCTGGCTTTCTAGTGTGTGTGTGTGTGTGTGTGTGTGTGTGTGTGTGTGTGTGTGTGTGTGTGTGTGTGTGTGTGTGTGTGTGTGTGTGTATGAGTGTTTTGCAGTTGATTTCCAGCATCTGCTGAATTAGTTATGTTTGACATAGGAATTCGAAAATTTGAAATGGATGAATGAATCATTCAGAAATAATTCACACCGTAAATGTTTTCGGAGATTCCATTGTCGGAGAAAATGTGAAAAGAAGAAAATCATCTCTAATCAGAATTTCAGAAAAAATAAAATTCGCCCCAAAAATATACAGGAAAAGTATCACGTCTGATTTTCTGCTCCTAATAGGAATGGATATTATACTAACGGGAAACACCCTGTAATAACACATCATCTCACGATCGTGGTGGACCATAACACAGAAGCTGTCACACTTTATCAATTCAGACCATTTCAACTTGAGGAATGTTAATGAAATATCAGTAAATGTATAGAGCGTTATAATCACTGTCTCAAAGGGCAGGAGTATCAGATCCGAATGCAAACAGATGATGCAAGATCAAATGCCTCCAGCACCACGGGCCGATGAAGCTTCTGTGATTAGAAAACATTTTATTCTGGCTTTGGCCAGGACAGTAATAAGACCTCACCAAACTGTAAACAAGAAGGTGTTATGTTGATTTGCCAGCACATTCGATTCTTTCCCATTGATTCCCGTGCCGCTGAGAACTTGGATCAGATTCCCACATGGATGATGGTTCTCTTCCTCCCACTGTCGAGAGTAGCGCTGCACTCAATGTGGATAGCCCATTTATAAAATAAATCATTTCGGGAGTGATACCTGGAATACGAGGGAGTGTTTTCCACAATTAGTTTATCTTTCGACGGAGAAAAATTGCGAACTCTCTCCACTTCTGATCTCTCTGTGAGGATTGGTATGTGTTTCTTCGTCTTACCCTTCCTGAAGTTCACAATCGGCTGATACGTCTTACTAGTTGGCATATCTCACTCTCATCACCCCCTGAGATTCTACCAACAATGGTTGTATCGTCAGAAAATTTGCAGATGTTATTTGGGCTATGCGTAGCCACACAGTCGTGCATACGGAGAATAGAACAGTGGGCTAAACAAACACCCCTGAGCTTCGCCGGTGTTGATGGTCAGTCAGGAGGAGATGGTATCACCAATCCACACATATTATGGTATTTCGGTTAGGAAGAGGGCATAGGCTCGGGTTAGAGGGGCGTCCATTCAAAATGTTGATGCGGAGATATTTCTGTAGCCAGAGGGTGGGAAATCGGTGAAATTTGTTGCCTCATGCAGCTGAGGATGTCACGTCGTTGGATGTGCTTAAGGCAGAGATTGTTAGATTCTTGATTTGACTTGGCATCAAAGATTTCTAGCAGAAGGCTGGGAACCTGAGTTGAGGAGGAGACAAAACAAGATCAGCTATAACTGAATGGCCGAGCTGACTCGATCGGCCAGTGGACCAAATGTTGCTGTTATTATTTTGGTCTTGTTATCATATTATACGTAATTATGATGTACACAGCAGCAAACGTAAATGAGAGGCCATTTCAGAAAAAATGAATTATCGCTCTGGGGGAAACCGTTAACCTGTGTAATCAGTATTTCCCTCCTGGAAGCCATCCCAGTGATCTGAGCAGACAAGGTGTTGACAAAGAAACATCGAGTGCCCAACTCAGAGATCGAGACCACTACCCAGAAACCCAGGGAATTACAGGAAAATGTGGTTAACACAAAAGAAATCAACAATACATAAAGTACAAACAAGGTAGTAAGTGCAAAAAATGCCAAGAGAATCCAGACACAACCCAAGACATTCCAAGATCCTGTAGCAGTTTAACTCAATATCATTCAACAAAATCTTGCTTTAAAATACAAACTGATGAATGACCTCCATCACTTCATAAAGACACCATCAATTCAAGCCTGGTCCAGTTTTAGAGTCAAAATCTTACAAATTATACAATAATTAATACATTATTTCAGATAGGGCAATCCATAATAACCATCAGGATATAATATTACAGGATAAACAAGTAGGAACAATTCCCCCAATAGATAAAACCATCCCAACACACACATGTTCCTCGACCAGTGGAGCACCTCACAACAGGCATCATTTGTGTCGTCAGTCAGACAACATAATTATTCCCTCTATTAATCAGCTTCCAAATAATGCTACACTGTTATTTATTGCCACGCCCCGCGGCTGATTCCCTTCTCCTCATCACACATTCTTACCGGGACCATCCTCCAGAGCCCTAAACTCTGCCCTATGCAGACCTGCCTCTGGTTTCTGACCCTGTTCTGTTACATCCAACTAATGGTTTCCCATTCTGCTTTCAGTCTTTAGAGTAAAGTAGTGCTTTCTAACAACCCAGTAGAAGCAGGGAAAAGGAACCGTTATGTGGAAATGAGTCGTGAATAAGGAGGTTAACTACCAATGTAATTCTTCTCAAGAATTTGAGGAGTGAAGAACATGTCAGACAGAACTACAGTTAGCTCATCTTCTTCACTTTGCAGAAAATTCAAGGGAAACATCTTCACCCACAGAGCGGTGACTTTGGAACCCATCACCGCAGGGAGAGCGAGAGATAAACACCATGGGAGGATTTAAAAGGTCTGTCGGAGAACAGAGTCACTGGCAGGGTCCAGCTGGCCTGAGCTGACTCTCCATTGTACAGCAGTTGTGTTATAAATTCAGTAGGTACCAGAGACAGAGTTTAAAATAGAACTGATTTACTTGTGTTAAATCCAGAATATTAAACTCCAGTCCCATTAAAGGTGAATATGCAGCAGAAGAAACTCCTCCCATGCCCATTAACCAGAGTGCAGAACTGGATCAGCAACGCAGTTTTAAAGTTATTGAAACCGTCTCCGAATTCAGTAGTGTGTCTTAAGGTTACACAAGTGACTGAATCCCTTCCACAGTTACAGCATGTGAACAACACCTCCGCTGTGAACTCGGTGCTGTCTCTTAGGCCAAATAGCTGGGTGAATCCCTTCTCTCAGTGTGAGCAGTGAATGACCTCTTTTCAATGTGTACTGACTGGTGTGCCAGGTTGTCGGATGACTGAGTGAATCCCTTCCCGCAGTCTGAGCAGTGGAATGGCCTCTCTCCAGTTTGAACTCGCAGATACAGCTTCAGGTGAGATGACTGAGTGAATCCTTTCCCACAGTCTGAGCAGGTAAATGGCTTCTCCCCAGTATGAACTGGCTGCTGCGCGTGTAAGCTAGATAACTGTGTGAATCCCTTCCCACACAAAGAACAGGTGAGAGGCCTCTCCCCAGTGTGAACTCTCTGATGGACCTTCTGTTGAAATGACCGAGTGAATCCCTTCCCACAGTCTGAGCAGGGGAACGGCCATACTCCAGTGTGAACTGACTGGGGTCTCTGCAGGGTGGATGAGTGATTGGATCCTTTCCCACAGTCTGAGCAGTTGAATAGCCATTTCCCTGTGTGGGCTGACTGGTGTATCTGCAGACTGGAGAACTGAAGTAAACCCTTCCCACAATCTGAGCAGGTAAACAACTTCTCCCCATTGTGCACTGTCTGGTGTGTCAGTAGGTGAGATGACAATGTGCATCTTTTCCCACAGACTGAGTAAGTGAACGGCCTCTCCCTGGTGTGAACTCGCTGATGTACCTTCATTTGAAATCTCCGAGTGAATCCCTTCCCACAGTCTGAGCAGGTGAACGGCCGCTCCCCAGTGTGAACTTGCTGGTGCGCTATCAGGTCAGATGACCGAGTGAACCCTTCCACACAAATTCAGCAGGTGACTGGCATCTCCTCAGTGTGATCTGACTGGTGTGTCCACAGGTGGGATGACCAACTAAATCATTTCCCAAATACAGAACAGGTGAGTGGCCTTGCCCCAGTGTGGAATTGCTGATGGACTTTCAGTTGAGATGACCGAATGAATCCAATCCCACAGTCTGTGCAGTAAGGATGATTGGGTGAATCCCTTTCTCCTCTGCTTTATGGAGGTGATCGGCAAAACTGGCGTGTTGTGTTTGAGGTTCTGTTAGACAAATTCTAGTCCTTTTTGACCTGTGAAAAGATTTATAAAATACATCAAAGTGTGAAGGACAACATTGCAGATGAGATCACTTTAGTCACCAAGATATGATCCGACATCACACTGTTAAAGTGATTTTCAACCCAAGTGGGCAAGATAAATAATTATGTAACTGGGCACATTGCTGGCAGCTCACTCGACACCCTGACGACGCTCTGAGTGAAGGTGGTTTCCCTCATGCTCCCCTTAACATTTCACCTTTCACCCCTAACCCATGACCCCTAGTTGTAGCCCCACCGAAACTCAATGGAAAAAGAGTGCTTGCATTTACCCAATCTATACCCCTCATTATTTTGGTATACCTCCATCAAATCTCCCCTCAAACTTCTACAGAAGAGTTACAGAGGAGATTTACAAGGTTGTTGACTGGATTGGGGAGCAGGCCTTATGAGAATAGGATGACTGAACTCGGACATTTCTCCTTGAAGCGACGGAGGATGAGAGGGGACCTGATAGAGGTGTATAAGATGATGAGAGGATTTGATCGTCTGGATAGTCAGAGGTTTTTTCCCAGGTCCAAAATGGTTGCCACAGGTGGACACAGATTTAAGTTGCTGTGATGTAGGTACAGAGGAGATGCCACGTGTAAGTTTCTTACTCAGAGAGTGGTGAGTCCGGGGAATGGGCTGCCGGTAACGGTGGAGGAGGCAGATACGATAGGGTCTTTTAAGAGACTTTTGAATAGGTACACGGAGCCCAGAAAAATAGAGGGCTATAGGTAATCCTAGTAATTTCTAAAGTAGGGTCTTCTTCGACACACAACTTTGTGGGCCGAAGTGCCTGTATTGTGTTGTAAGTTTTCTATGTTTCAATATAACTGAAATAAAAGTCAGATGAGCTCAGGGCCTGGAATTATTATACTGTAGTCATTAGTGAGTCTGGGTAGCATTTAGAGGAACAAAATTTTCGGGGTCTTGATATCGCTTGAAAACCAAGGCTCCCTTTCAAATTCCATTTTGGCAGGTACATACAAACTCCACACACTCAATATTTCACTTCTGAAGGCCTCCCACTCACCAAGTACTCCTTTGCCAGAAGACAGCCTGTCCCAAACCACACTTGTCACGCACAGCTAATCCACAGTCACTTCCAGGACAGCGGCGACACACGGCGCATGTGGAAGGGCATCCAGGACATCACCAACGATTGGACACCATCACCTGACTGTGCGGGTGCTGCCTCCCTCCCAGATGCGCTGAACAATTTCTACGCCCGGTTTGAGGCGGAAAATGACGTGGCGGCGAGTACGTCCACCCCTCCTACTAGTGACCAGGTGCTGTGTCTCACCGTGGCCGATGTGAGAAGAACCCTGTGTAGAGTCAACCCACGGAAGGCTGCTTGACCAGCCAACATCCATGGTAGAGTGCTCAGAGGATGGGCAGACCAGCTAGCAGATGTTCTCACTGACAGTTTCAACATATCCCTGAGCAGCGCCACCATTCCAACCTGCTTCAAGACCGCCACCATTTTCCTTGTGCCGAGGAGGTCTTCGGTGTCCTGCCGAAATGACTACCTTCCCGTTTCACTCTCATCTATCATAATGAAGTGTTTCGAGAGGCTTGTATGAGGCATATCAAGACATCGTTGCCCCACTCACTGGACATCCTGTAGCTTGTGTACCGTCCCAACCGCTCAACAGATGACGCCATTGCCACCACCCTCCACCTGGCTCGAACCCACTTGGACAAAAAAGACACATACGTTCGGATGCTGTTCACAGACTTCAGCTCAGCATTTAACACAATCATCCCTCAGAAGCTGATTGGACAGCTGAGCCTACAGGGCCTGGAAACCTCCCTCTGCAAATGGATCCTACACTTCCTGACTGGGAGGCATCAGTCAGTTCGGATCGGAGGCAGCAACTGCAACACCATCACACTGAGCACGGGGCCCCCCTCCAGGGCTGCGTGCTCAGTCCACTGCTGTTCACTTTGTGTTCACTCTGACCCAAGACTATGCTGCAGCGCACAGCTTTAACCACATCATCAAGTTCGCCGATGACACGACCATGGCTGGTCTCATCAGCAAGAACGACGAATCAGCTTACAGAGTGGAGTTGCAGCGGCTAACGGATTGGTGCACAGCCAACAACCTGTCTCTTAATGATGACAAAACAAAAGAGTTGGCTGTTGACTTCAGGAGGGCACTGAGCGACCAGTCCCCGCTGAAGATCGACGGCTCCTCGGTAGAGATCGTTAAGAGCATCGAATTTCTTGGTGCTCACCTGGCGTGGAAACTCACCCGGTCCGTCTACTCCAACTGCAGAACACTCCCTTTACAATCGTTCCCCCGACCGTAAAACACGTCCTGAGGATATCCCTGCTCTTGTAACAGTCAAGTGTCTGTGACAGTTTGGAAAATACTTCAACTAAAGTAAAAATCACGTCAGCAGCACTGAATGTTTCTATTGTTACCGACCTGACCTGTATGAAGTCAGCAATCTTCCGCCGATTCTGCATTTTCCGGACGACCAGGCATATGGCTGTTTGAATTCAAGACGCATTTGCTAATTCTGTTAATTGTAAAACATATTTATTTGAAAACTCCGCGGTATTATCATTAGACGCGGGCGTTATCTACACAGATGGCCATTTAATGTAAACACATACTTCATTCCATTCCTCAGCTCTTCCCTGAATTTCCTCTGTGTTAGTGTATAGATACAAGTATTGGTACATACACTGAGAAATTGTAACATGTACCCAAATTGCTGAAGAATGTATACCGAGGAACTCAAATATCTGTCCTGGTAAAAATAGTGTTGCACTTGCCATTTCAGGGTATGGGTATAAGTCTTACGGTTAAACCGTTGAACACTACAATTAAGCCGATTGGCAGCAATGGTGTTAAAATACTCTCCAGTAATTCGTATCCTCTCCACACGGGTGAAGTAAGGTATTCATATGAGCCGGTGCACCGCCACGGCGTGATGCCAATGATGACGAAAGGTTCAAGGGCAAAGTATAACGGGACACTTCTCCCGCAGCTCAGTATAACCACGGTCACGATAACTGCCGTTGCTGTTCTCTCAGTGCAGTATCGTTCCCGCAGCTTTCGACAACCTATTGTGATGAAACGATCTAAGGTAAAACTGACCGTCAACCAAACAGAACAGTCCGTCGCTGCCCTCCCAAATACAAGTGTCAGAGCGCATACAGAAGTGATGAGCAGGGATCTAGAATACATGTAGATATTGTTGGTGTGTTCCACTAAAACAACAACGATAACCACCATCAGATCCGCTGCTGCCATTCCAACCAGGTAACGGGTGATGCATTTGGAGAGTCCGCATTTTCCACGAAATAGGATCACAATCGCCGTTAACTTAACTGCAATAATTTGGAAATAAATAAATATAGATATTGTTGGTCTGTTCAACTAAAGCAACAACGACAACCACCATCAGATCCGCTGAGGCCATTCCGAACAGGTAACGCGTGATGCATTTGGAGAGTCCGCATTTTCCCCGAGATAGGATCACAATCGCCGATAAATTAACCTCAGGACACTGGAAAGCAGAATAGAAATATTGTCAGCGGCATCTCTCTGAATGCCCCCATGGATATGGTCTGTTTGGAAGTGGATAGCTGGAGCCCAGAATGTGCGGTCTCCGTCACTGCACTCCGGCTGCAGGACAATGACGCTTGTGAATGTCAGTGCATTGGCGACCTTCCGACAGTTCAGAGAAAAGAATCTGTTCCATGATTCACATACCGGTGAACGGCGATCGTCCCAGTAAACACCATTTCAATTATTAAAGGTGAAATACTGACGGGATTGTTTGCAGCGGTGACAAAATGGAATCTAGAGATACAAAACACATTTTATCCTGACTCATGTAAGAACAGACCTACGAGTCCAGAATAGACCGGACCGACATTTAAATAATCTGCCACGTTGTTCTACGGTCGAAGAGTCTACATTCAGAGAAATTCGGACCTAGAAAAGCAGAGACCAGCGTCAATTCAGAAAGCCTAGCCAGGTGAAATTATGAAGCAATTTCAATATCAGCACGAACGTAATTAACAAATAAAAAATCACTTCGATCAATGTAAGAAAATGAAAATAATAAAAAAAAAGATGCTGGAATCCTTAATTCAGGAAACACATTTCAGCCGAAGGTAGCATCTGTGCTTAGTAACAGTGCGGATACCGCAGCGCAGTAACGACGTCACCATACATAAAGTAACCAGCTCCGGCATCTTACCGGGGACACCAACCGCTACCAGTGTGGGATAGAAAATAGCCGCGATGTAGTAAATCGCCGGATATCCCATATTCCGTTTAGAAGTAGCGTTCAGTTGTACGGAACGTTTCTGCTGCTCAGATGGACTGGGGTTCGGTTTCGCAGACTTTTATTGAGGCGAGAGCAATTCCACTGAGGTAATCAGCGTGGCGATCACGCCAGGGACATTAGTGACATCCAACTACACAAACTCTTACGTTAAACTATTTACACTCACTCTCTCGCAGTATCATGAATTCTGCTTCTCAAGGGATACTGCAATCTATTTACTTTAGAAAAATTTATAGTTTGCATTTTTTCATGTTATTTTCAATGATAGCTGGCTTCAGCGATTTAAATAGGACATTTTTTCTAACTGTGTTGCTTTTAAAGTAGGCATTCATTGTAAAGTCGATTTATTTTGTAAGATTTGACGAAGCACATTCGCTTCTGAAATTGAAGGAAGGAATTTGTCCTGGATAGGGAATAGACAACACTTCCTTAACAAAGGGAAACATTCGTTCATCTCTTCTTTCGTTCCTTCCAGCCATTCCGGGCGTTTTGAATGATGGAAGTCACAGCTGACATATATTACGATAAAATGCACTGTACCTATGTACCTATAAAGACATTAAAAGATCCACAGCGATATTCCAGAGACCTGCGAGAAAATTCGGAAAATTAGCGAGGGCTGTTGACAGTTTGAAGAACAATATGGGCTGTTTGGCACGAGCTGACCCCGGCAGTGAAAGATTCCAAAGTGAATCACTTCGTACCTTTTCGTGTTTAACTCCACCTGTAACATCTCAGCGCTGCTCTGCGGACTGTCACTGTCCTGTTGGAAATCGATGGCAACCGTCTCTGCTGTCCATAATTGCACCAGCCTTCACATCACGGCAAATACTATAAGCCACACTTCCACTTCCTTATCCAAAGCATTTACAAAAACACAAAAAACCTTGGGTCTCGGAACAGATCTCCGCAGTACTCCATTGGTTAGTGACATTCAGGAAGAAAACGCTCCATCCACAACTACACATTGCCTTCTGGAGGCGTCAGTTCTGAATCCACCAGCCAAATATCCCTCGATGCCAAACATTCTGACGTTATGAACGGTCCTAATTCCGACTCCCGCAGTTTTGTTAACACCTCGAAACAAGCTTTGCTCTGCTGTTTCTTCCGTCACATGTTATGGGCGGCATCATAATGGGCCTCCTAAATACAGTCAATTAATTGCTTCTTGCATTTGTCCTTTCCGATGCCATCATACTCGGTCGGTGATAAATCAAGCCCAAACAGGGATTCTAAACATTTCATTTTAGATAACATTGTCTTTGACGTGTTTTTATTTCCATTCGTTCAGCACTTGCATTGTATTGTGGTCAGTAAGGGATACCAACATGTGTTTTTACCCCAGAGAGTTTCACATGTGGGTGTAGCAGAAACCATGACTGATCCTAGAGAGCATTGCAATACACCGCGGGTAGAAACTCTGTCCAACTTAATCCTGGCTGTAACGTCAGCGGTTTTCATTATCTAATTGGGAAAGCCTGTATCCACTTGCTGAACGCATCCACTATCTCGAAAATATATTTCGGTTCTGCAAAAGATGGAGGTCAGGATCCAACAGAATTAACCTGCAAGTTAACACATGGTCCTTCTACAGGGCATGTCTTAAAAATGCTTTTCTACCCGATTTGTCTGGGCTGTAACTGGATACATATTAAACAATTCTTACAATAATGTATATTTCCTCGCAGTTCTAGCCACCAACACAGTTTCTTCAATTGTTCCATAGTTCTATCTGATCCTTGATGTCTACAAATGTCACGGTGTTTGTTTTCTTTCAGAATTCCGCACCTCGAATTTTCCACTATCAAGTATACTTCAACTCCGTGTCTGTATCCCTTGATATTTCCCAAAGTATTCAGAATTCTCTCCTAACATTACTTTGTTAACTCCTAGTTCAGTTGCTGTGTCATTACTCAGTATATATGTGTACCGTTTGCTTATTTCTCTGTCATCCCTACCTTTATATCTGTATTCCATTTCAACACCCAACTTGATTCTAGTTTGGCTAATTCACCAGCCCTCCTGCTCCCTTCCGGGGAGGTCTTTAAGCGAACCTCCACCTTTTTTATGCATCTGTGTTTTTTTCTTGCATTCTCAAATGTTTACTTAAACAAGGGGAATGATGGTAATGGTTTGACGTCTGTTGAGATATAACCTCTAGATTCAGTCAAAGCATGAGAATGCATTGAATGAAGGGAGATGGGTCATGTACAGTCATCAGTTCAGTCTCATTCGGTATCGTGTTTAAAGCAGAAGTAGTGAGTCAGAGGGCTTGTTCCTGTGCTCTAGTGTTGCATGATGCTATCTTGTCCAGGTGATGTGAACACATTGCAATATCTGTCTATTAATCGTCTGCCGTCCAATCTCCTCCATTCATCTCGTTCTTATGCACTGATGGGTGTAATGTAATGTAGGATACGGTGCTTGCAACACAGGAACAAGCTCTTCCACCCACCATGTCCATGACGAGCGGAACTTTCCCGGCTGCACTGTGACGTTGCCGTGACGTTGCCGTGACTTCAAATTCTCCGAAATTCATCGATCAGCCGCGTGCTGCAACGTACAACTTTGGTTTACTGCTAATGTAAAACTTGAGTTTCCCTCGCATTCTTAACCTCAATCCCTCTCAGTGTTGGACAGAGCAAATTAGTAAGTATTTTAAAACTGAAGTAATTTAACAACTGTCCTATCACAGATCAGTCGGAATTTGACATTAGGAAATCGAAATGAATATTTTATGATTCATGAGTGGGTCATTACTCAAATCAATACATGGTCTGCTGCCCATTGAAATATATGTGACAGAATCGGCAAACATAACAGAGCAGAGCACACAGTGAAGTCAGCAATTTAAAATTGCTGAGGGAAATGTATTCATATAAATATTGAAAGATCATGAAACTCACACCTCGCTGCGTCTTCTTTCGATCAATTTGTGAATTTAATTATACTGTAATTTATTCAAATTATTAAAACTATTTATTTTGATTAATTTCATTCAACATTTCAGAAGTTGTGTTGCCAAACTACAGAAGGTTACTGACCAGTTGCTGCTCACTTGGCTCTAAGTGCTTTAGCAACGGTTTGTTGCAATGAACGGCTGGAATTGAACCCAACTGCAGGACACGGGCACGCAGATCCCATTAACAGACATGTGTTTATTGATGGTTGCAAGGAAAACCGCAGAACGATGATTGAATGCTTTCGTGGACGTGAACTCTGAACAACAAACCGGAGGAAACTGGGCACGGAGCTTGGGCATTGAGGTTGGACTTGGACTTGGACACGGAAACGGAGTCTGAGCTTGGACTCAGACACAGAGCCTGGTCCTGTTTCCAGACACGGGCCCAGGACTCGGAGCTTGTTCATTGAGGTTGGAATTGGACACGGACACGGAGTCTGAGCTTGGACTTAGTCGCAGAACCTGGTCCTGAATCCAGACACGGGCCCAGGACAAGGAGCTTGGTCATTGAGGTTGGACTTGGACACGGACACGGAGTCTGAGCTTGGACTGAGACACAGAGCCTGGTCCTGAATCCAGACATGGGCCCAGGACTCGGAGCTTGGTCATTGAGTTTGGACTTGTACACGGACACGGAGTCTGAGCTTGGACTCAGACACAGAGCCTGGTCCTGTTTCCAGACACGGGCCCAGGACTCGGAGCTTGTTCATTGAGTTTGGACTTGGACGCGGACACGGAGTCTGAGCTTGGACTCAGACACAGAGCCTGGTCCTGAATACAGACACGGGCCCAGGACTCGGAGCTTGGTCATTGAGGTTGGACTTGGACACGGACACGGAGTCTGAGCTTGGACTCAGACACAGAGCCTGGTCCTGTTTCCAGACACGGGCCCAGGACTCGGAGCTTGGTCATTGAGGTTGGACTTGGACACGGACACGGAGTCTGAGCTTGGACTGAGACACAGAGCCTGGTCCTGAATCCAGACACGGACCCAGGACACGGAGCTTAGACTCGGACTTGTACACGGACACGGAGTCTTACCTTGGACTCAGTCACAGAGTCTGGTCCTGAATCCAGACACGGGCCCAGGACAAGGAGCTTGGTCATTGAGGTTGGACTTGGACACGGACACGGAGTCTGAGCTTGGACTCAGACACAGAGCCTGGTCCTGAATCCAGACACGGACCCAGGACACGGAGCTTGTTCACTGAGGTTGGACTTGGACACGGACACGGAGTCTGAGCTTGGACTGAGACACAGAGCCTTGTACTGAATCCAAACACGGGCCCTGGACTC
Organism: Hypanus sabinus; assembly: GCF_030144855.1. Classification (NCBI taxonomy): domain Eukaryota; kingdom Metazoa; phylum Chordata; class Chondrichthyes; order Myliobatiformes; family Dasyatidae; genus Hypanus; species Hypanus sabinus. Next base: position 68,167 of record NW_026781846.1, on the reverse strand, counting down.
GGAGCTTGGACTCGGACTTGGACACCGACAAAACTAAACAACGAGAGATGATTCATATCTTGACTCGGAGGAGAGGCAAACGGCCGTGAAAACTCAGCTGGATACGAAAAAGACAGAATTCCCGGAGCAACTTAGAGTCCACTATTCTCGGCTGCCGGAAACGTGCATTGCCGCGTTGGCTGAGTTGACGGTCAGCAGCCGAGTCGATGTAATCCTGGGTTTTATGCTGCAGGATCGAATGAGAATCAGGTGTCTTAATCAAAGAGTCCGGTGTAATACGGGGAAAAGGAAATTAAACGAAATGAGGAGTCAACGGACCGGACCGTGACAGTACCCCGCCCTTCAATGGGAGCGTCCAGGCGACTCAACAGGCTTGGCCGGATTACCGACGACCCGTGTGGTTGGCGGGGGACTTATGGTCTGGGAGAAGGGGACTCTGGTTAGCAACAGCTTGTAAGAGAGTGACTGTGTCCGCTGGGTCCATGTTTGGCTGGTCCGGTCTGATCCAATCAACAAATGGAACCGGACACAAATGCAGGACACGGGCACGGAGATCCCATTAACAGACGCGTGTTTATTAATGGTTGCAAGGAAGACCGCAGGGCATCGATTAAATACTTAAGAGGATGTGAATTTGGACAAGAAACCAGAGGAACCTGGAGCCGGAGCTTCGTCATGGAGCTTTCACTTGCACATGGACACGGAGCCTGAACTTGGACCTAGACACGGGCCCTGGACTCGAACTTGGACACAGAATCGGGACTGGAATTTGGACACAGACAAAACCAGACGACAGCTGATTCGTATCTTGGCTCGGAGTGGCGGCAAACGGCCTGGAATCCTCAGCTGGACACGAGACGACAAAACCAAACAACGACAGGCAATTCTTATCTTGGCTCAGAGTGGCGGTACAGGTCCGGCAGTTCTTAGCTGTACACGAAAACGACAGGTAATTCGTATCTTGTCTCCGAGTAGCAGCAAACAGCCGGCAAAACTCAGCTGGATACGAAAACGACGGAATTCTCGAAGCCACTTAGAGTCCACTATTCTCGGAGGCCGGAACGTGCATTGCCGCACTGACTGAGGTGACGGTCCAGGAGCCGAGTAGATGTAAGCCGGAGTTTTATCCTGCCGTTTCGAATAAGAATCAGGTGCGTTAATCAAAGTGTCCGGTGTAATACGGGGAAAAGGAAAATAACTGAAATGAGGAGCCAACGGATCTGACCGTGACACAATTAGCATGCAGAACTATGTCAGGTCGAATGCACTTGTTGCTAATTAACTCTGTGACGCTGAATGTGCTGCTCAATACAAATGTCATCATTCATAAGTTCAAGATGCATGTCACAATTTTAACTGAAACCAACTGCAGAAGTTCTAAAATTAGCTCAGGGAGTAGAGAACATAATTTAAGTGTGATTTCTAAATCAGAGGAACAGCGGATAAGAATGAGCAAAATACACCCGCGCACACTGAATCAGAGACTCACAAGGCGGTGACAACACAATTTCACACTGTAACAGAGACTGGTATGTACATAAATAAATGCATACACTCACACCGATCCTGGAAGTGACACCTTCAGATCCCCACACTCTCAGTCTGTACCATTGATATGCACAAAATGAATCCTGCACTTTCTTAGTGTACTGAGGCCGTTGAGTACAAAATGAACCACTTCTCCTCACACTATACCCGCGGCAAGCTGGTAGAGACTGAAAAGCACACTCGAATAAATGTCTCCAGTTTGTTGACTGTCTCGGCCCTGCTGTCGATCTCTATCACTAATTTATGTGGATTTCATATCAATCCTGTCTTCATTTGCAGCTCGAAACCTACTGCATCCTGAATCCTTTTCTGTCCAGCAGTCTGAACTATTAGTCTCTGTTCTCCAAAATCACTGCTTTATTCATCTCGTACTGCTATGAAAGTATCTTATTTCTGCAATATGGTCCCGCAACAGTTTCAATGTCACTTCATTTTTTCCCTGTCGCTTATTCAATATGCAGACTCTGTACAACACGTCCAGTCATGGAAGAGAAAGGCATGAACAGGGCCGTCGGTGAATAATGTAATACAGTTACCTGGTTAGAGAGAGAGAGGGAGAAAGAGGGAGAGAGAGAGAGAGAGAGAGAGAGAGAGAGAGAGAGAGAGAGAGAGAGAGAGAGAGAGAGAGAGAGAGAGAGAGCGATGACTCTGCACACACACAAACACACACGCACCCACTTTAACACGCACACAGATACACAGACAGATACTACCGATGTGGGGAAGATAGATTAAGAGATGGAGGGAAGGGTCGCAGCATGGACTTCAAAGAATCAAACAACACATATCACACGCGGGATGCTGATCTAAATGAAGCAAGTATTTATGTCGCTAGGGCTGCGTGAGAACTGGACAGAGTGTCAGTGTACACAGAGGGTATGTTTTATCTCCGGGGGCACATTGTTCGACGGGGTGGGGTGGGTTTGTTGCCGGAGTGACACATCGATCAAATGTGACACGTGACTTCCCTCGCATTCCTAATCACAAACTCTCTCAGAACCACACAGAGTAAGACTGTTGTTATTTAATCAGCGAACACGGATGACGCGATACAGGGCAGTATGAAGCTGCCATCAGAAAATTGAAATGAACATTATATTACTTATCTTTGGGACATTACTCGAATAAACTCACACCCTGGGGCACATTAAGAAAAGAATGAAAGAACCGGCAAACATAACAGACCAGAGATACCGGCAAAGGGAGCAATTTGGTGTTGTTGAGAGAAACGTATTCACATAAATGCTGCTGGAACATGAAAAGTGCTGCCTTTGTGAGTTTTATTTTCATTGGATACAGAATGAAACCCGCACTCTCACATTGTAACAGAGACCGACAGATACAGACTGGAACCCGCACTCTCACACTGTGACAGAGACTGACAGATACAGAATGAAAACCGCACTCTCACACTGTAGCAGAGACTGACAGATACAGAATGAACCCCACACTCTCACGCTGTAGCAGAGACTGACAGATACAGAATGAAACCCACACTCTGACACTGTGACAGAGACTGACAGATACAGAATGATACCCACACACTCACACTGTGACAGTGACTGACAGATACAGAATGAACCCCGCACTCCCACACTATGACAGAGACTGACAGATACAGAATGAACCCCACACTCTCACATTGTAACAGAGAATGACACAGAATGAAACCCACACACTCACACTGTGACAGAGACTGACAGATACAGAATGAAACCCACACACTCACACTGTGACAGAGACTGACAGATTCAGACTGGAACCCACACTCTCACACTGTAGCAAAAAATAAATGAATAAAGTGAAATACACACTGTCACTCTGAACCAGGGTGTGAGAACTGAAGAACCCCTCACTCTCAGTCTGTATCAGGAAATGATATCTAAAAATCTGAACACCCCCTCCCCACATACTCATCTTGCACAGAGGACTGGTGGGTACAGAATAAACCGCCCCTCTTCACATTATACAGGCGACAGGCAGGTGGAGAATGAAACACACACTCTCGTATTATCTGATGAATGTCTCCCGTTTGTTGATTGTTTCTGCTCAGCAGTCGTTCTCTGACACTAATGCTGCATTTCATGTAAACTGCATATCAACCCTGACTTCATTTTCAACTTGAAACCTTCGAAAAGCTGAATGCTTTTCTCTCTGGCAGATTCTGCAGATTCTCCGTTCTCCCAGTTTACACTCTTTATTGTTCCATTCTGCTATGTATATTTCTCGATTCTACAACATTGCCCTTCAACTGTTTCGTCACTTTTATTTTCTCTATCCCTTAATCGTCATGCCGACTCAACCGCTAAATACATTGTTTCATGCGGTCGGAGTTTGAAGAGAAAAGAGAAACAGTGGGAAATCGGCTTTTGTTTGTGTGTGTGTGTGTGTGTGTGTGAGAGGAAGCATTCATCAGCCTGATACTGGTTACATTATAAGATTCTCTCTCTCTTTCTCTCTCTCTCTCTCTCTCTCTCTCTCTCTCTCTCTCTCTCTCTCTCTCTCTCTCTCTCTCTCTCTCTCTCTCTCTCTCTCTCTCTCTCTCTCTCTCTCTCTCTCTCTCTCTCTCTCTCACACACACACACACACACACACACACACACAAACACAGCTCCACACAAATACACATATCGACACACAGATACACACACACACATACATACATACACACACACACACACACACGCGCGCTCAGATCCTACAGATTTGGGGAACATAGTTGAAGAGATGGAGAGATCCGTGGACAGGTCTGAACATGCAGGTATCGGGAATAGTTATTGCACTGGGGAAGCTGATCAAAATGACTTAAACATCGTTGTCCTCCAGGTCTGATGCAGATCTGGACAGGGGTCTCTGTACACAGCGCCTATGTTTTATGACTGATGGCACATAGTGTAACGGGATGGGGTGGGTTTCGTGCCTGAACGTCCAAAGTAGAGCTGCTGAATGAAAAAGAAAATGTGAATGATATTAACTGAAGGTTTGCAGGAGGCGACCGTGAGGGTTTTCATGTGTTTCTGGATCCAGAGCACACTGAGGGGAAACCGGAACTCGCTGTAGATGAAACAGAAGGTAGACAGTGAAAATTGCTGAAAATTCTGGAAGCATCGATTCCCCAATGTTTGTGGATCGAGAACCATAGTGAAAGTGTCAGTTTGGAAAATGGGAACAGTCGTGACCGCTGTCAATACAATTGTGGAAAGCTGTAAATGAAGCCTCTAATTGCTCACATACTGGTCTTATTTACACATTTTGGTCGAATTACACAGAGGGATCTGACTGAAGTAATGCCAATTGATAGTGACGTGATCCTGTTACATTTCCACATTATTTGCACCTGAGGCACTGCCGGTGATGTAATTTGTTTGTTCAATAACAATGGTCAGATTTGGGACCCTGTCAGTGGAGATGGATTTTCTGTATAAATCAGAGCCTGTTACAGAACGTCAGCCAGAGTGTCTTGCCGAGCTGTGGAACTCAGAACTATAGATTTCACTGGGCCACTCAGATGGGATATCCAGTAATCTGGCGGATAGAAGACATTTACCACCCGGTTATTTCAGCCGTTGGAATGCCCGATAAGCCGCTGCCACCCCTGTAAACGGCAGAAACTGAGAGTTAATTCCGATGTTCCGAAGTGTTTCTCTCTCTACTTGTTTCCACAGCTACCTGCCCAGTCCCCGCATTTCAGTCATGGGCGGAAGGCGCTGACAATATTAATCCGATTACATTCGTAGCAGTCAGCGATCCATATAGTCGCCGAGATGCTGCTTTTGATTGAAATCCTTTCCGCTGCTTCGATGTCATGGAATAATGCAGATCAGAAATGTCTGCACAGGAGGACACCGGCTCTACTGCATATTTCGTAGCAGTCAGCGCTCCATATTGTACGCCTTTGTTTGAAATCCTCTCCGCTGCCCCGATGTCATGGAATAATGGTGAATTGAAATATCGGCACAAGAGGACACGAGCTGTACTGCATCTGTGAGGACCAGCCGTCCTTCGGTGTTTCTGTCCATAGAAATTGCGTGTGAATTGTGTGATTGGATAATGGAACAACGCGAAAGGTTCATTTACTTTAGAAATGTGAGCAGATGGAACTGCAGATGAGGAATTCATTTTGTTCCTGTGCTCCTCCGGACCAGTGATGCGGTTATTTAATGTCCATCCTTCACTGCGGCCGAGGAACTCTTTAAGCAGCTCTGCTCCCACTGGTTTTGATAATTTTACCCAGATTTACCAAATTTACAAAACTCTTGGCAAGGTCTAATCTGCGTCTATCACACTGCTGCTCAATTTCCTGAACTCGTCAGTAATTTCCTTGCTTACACCCCTCTCTCTTGCAGTTAACCTGGTGGCGATGTTTCTCCTGTTCCGTCGAAAGTGCGGTCTCTTCAAATGTATCACTCGCTACCTACTGGGAATGGCAGCGGCCGATCTCATGGTCGTTATCTCTGAACCTCTACTGAAGTGGACTGTTATGATATATTTCAGATTTTCTGTCTTCCGTTTGACTCCCGTTTGCAGGGTCGTTTATTGCCTGCTGTTAGCCAGCACCGGGATCTCTGTCTGGCTGACAGTCGCGATCACCTGTGACAGATTTGTGGCCATTTGCTGTGCAAAGCTGAAAATAAAATATTGCACCGAAAGAACGGCGGGTGTGGTTATCGGGACAGTGAGTGTTCTGGGCTGTTTAGAACGTATCCCTTTCTACTTTAAATTCGAGCCGACGATGATAATTAAAGGAGTTTCCTATGACTGTTTGACCAAAAAGAGCTTTTCTGCGACCCACACGTGGGGCGCATTTGTGATGATTCATCGCATTTGCATGCCTGGTCTCCCGTTGTTTCTGATTTTATTGTTCAAAGTTCTGACCGTTAGACGGATTTTTTTCGCCAATAAAGTCCGGATGGGACTCCGGGGTCGCAGCGACGGAAAGAATGACAAGGATCCGGAGACGGAGGGTCGAAGGAAATCGGTCGTTTTACTGTTGAGTATAACCGGGAGTTTTCTATTTCTGTGGTTAACACGGGTGGTAATTGATATGTACCAGTGGATTACAAAAATCACTCGATGCTCGGTCGTGGATCCTGTTTATATCGCAGACTCCACGGCGGCGATGCTGCAGATCCTCAGCTCCTGCACCAACACATGTATTTACGCCGTGACTCAGAGTAAGTTCAGAGAGGAGCTGAAGAACGCGATGAAATACCCGCTGAAACTGATAACTAAATATGTTAAATCATCGAGCGACCAGTTTGTTTCTACAGTGGACGTAAGTCAAACACCGTGTTCCCTCTAAAAGTTATTCTCTTGCCGATTTGTAGAACAACGGCGAACAACTGAGCTGTCTGAAATACGCATGTATTTAATGGTGATATTGTTCACTCGCTGTCTACCATGTACAGGTAACTCGCTCGTCTATAATTCTGTAGAACTCGGGAACGGTGAGGAACGGTTCAGCAAGTTCCCTCTCAGCCTTTTTTTTTTTTCCATTCTCTTCGTTGCACCTCATTCTTCCATTTCGTGATGTTAACAGCATTTTACTCCTGATTTATCAGGTCAGGATGTACCCGCTCCTGTTTCTCTAACCTCCCCCCTCCCCGCAGTTCCTCATTCTTCCATTTAGTGAGGCTCAGTGTTTTTTACTCCTGATTTCTCCGGTCAGGATGTAGCCGCACCTGTTTCTCTACCCTCCACCCACCCCGCTGTTCCTTATTCTTCCATTTAGTGAGGCTCATGGTGTTTTACTCCGAATCTCTCTCCGAAGCCCTCGATTCCACCAGACAGTCCCCGCTTATTTCCGCTCCCACGCTGGTACACTAGATTGGTGCATTTCATGGTGAGGGAGACATGATCGGACTGGAACACAGCGGGGTCATATGAGTTTTTGTTTTCTTTTTCAACTCCGTCTCCATCTCCGGACTACTCCCTATTTGTCCCTGCGTATTTCCGACTTTATATCCGTTCACATACCAAGGCCTCGTGACATCCTGTTTTCTTTCTTCTCCTTCCATTCTCTGTTTCTCTCTGTCCATTCGTCCGGTCAGTACTGAATAAAATAAATCTTATTGCAGTTATGAAGTGCATATATATACACCGATAATAAACGTACACGGAACTGTAATAAAATTCCAAAGCCAAGGGGAAAAATTGCTTTACAGAGTTACTTTAAATGATGCGGTACCGCTTTCTAACGGAACATTCCTCACTCTGTTGCATTTCCATTTCCATCTCACTGATACCCCGTCCTGCAACCGATCAGCGTTATACGACACCGGTATATCTCATTCAGTTTGAGTGGCTCACCGACTACAACGGAACTGTCCGGCAAGATTAAATGACAAGACAATCACATTCCAGAGACGCTAAAGACCTGCGGTTAATTTTGTTGTGTGAATGCATCACATGTCCTCCTGAAGCTTACTGCTGTCTGGGTCCAATTACAAACAAGGAGAATCTGCAGATGCTGGAAGTCAAAGTAATGCACAGAAGATCCTGGAGGAACTCAACAGGCCACGCAGCATCTATCTAAAAGAGACGTTTCGGGTCTCGACCCTTCATCAAGGTGATCCAATGCAATAGGATTGGACTTTTCTACCGTAACTGCTGTGTCGCTGACAGATCTTAGATAACCAGACATGCGTCTTACAGCTGGTGTAATTTTACAGAATAATGTCCACTGGGTAGGCTGCGGCCCCCATGTCGTTGTGCTAAAAGGCCACTAGCAAACCCTTGTGGATCATTCACAAATAATTGGAAACGAGCTAGACAGTCGGATATGCCCAAAACAGGCATACCGTAAAACTTTTCAGTATGGGTGTGGGGAGGAGGTGTGGTAATAAAAGCTGCAATGTGTTCTTTTGTAATTTGCTCAGTTCCTTGAGAAAGCATGTGTTCTAAATACTGTGGAGTGGCCTGAAGTTTTTTGAGGGTTACCCCGTGCCCACATTTAGGCTAGGTTTTCTCAACAAGGCAACAATGTATTTTTTTTATAATTAACTAGGATGGGAGAGGCGACAAGCAGATTATCAAACTTTGTAAAATTCTACTACTCCTGGAAACCGGAAGGTGCATAAATCTAGTATGACTGCGGCGGTATAAACCGACAGGCTCTCGGTTGACCCATGATACAATCTGGACCAAATTCACTGTCCACTGTCACTATAAGTAAAAATAAACAACTACTGACTACACTTATGTAATAAGAGCTGAACAGGGTCCACAACAGAATCGCATTCAGATGTGACAGAAATACTGGAGTGGAAGACGTTAGTATCGGCTGCGACGGAAGGTATAGAGAAATTTGTTAGTAACCCTTAAGTATTGTTATAAAAAAAAAGTCACTCATTATCACAACCTGGTTTCGGAATTGGTGAGACAGGAGATTTACAGGGAGTGCAGGTTGGTAGCGGTACGTCATGATCCCAAAGTATTTTTACTATAGGATTCATGCCTTTCACTGCCTCGAGTGACAGATTATCTTGTCGTACACATGTTAGTATACCATTGGTCTTCGAGTGCTGGCGCGCAATGTACAAGTTTCACATGTATTTTTCTAATGCATTGCCCACGGAGAAGAAGCTATCTGCGAAACCAACCAGCTTACGACATACCCGGTCATACCGGGGGGTGGAGGCGGGAAACAGGTCAAACTTTGTTTTAACGATGAAGAAGGAAATATTATACATCTAGCCAGTGTGGAATAAAGTTGTCCAATAGCATTAGTATTAGGTACAGTTACACACTGAGTGCGGTTGAACTCCTGTGAAGTTCGGGAGTTGCAGGGTGTTTGATGACTATAGTGACATGAGGGGTTTAGGTTGGCAATTTAATCGCTCATTCTGGTGTACACTCAAAAACAATTCTGCCACTATTCCCTCTGGATAATTTCAACAACTAAGTAAACTCGGAGAGCGCAGGACCACACAAATTCAACGAGTGAGTCTATGGCTGCTGCCAGAGTTAGCATATGATACACAAAATTATTCATTTGCATTCACTGGAGCTCAGTGAGGAGAATGACATGGACGAAAGCGGGGTCAGGGAGGGAGTATAGAGATATTTTCAGACGTACTGATACTGAGGTGGAGATGGTGTGTTGTATTAAGTTGCGCAAATCCTTTGGGGGATTCAGACCACTGGGGACACAGGCCACATCCAGGCAAACATGCAATGTAAATTGTCATCATGGTCAGCACATAGACAGGCTGCAGAGGGGGCTATTCCTGTGCTGTACTGTTCACAGATTATTGGTCAATGAATTGAGGCCCAGTGGGCAACGGATCAATGTGGTCTGTGACTGTGGTTCTCGACCGGGACAAAGTGCCTGCAGGGTTGGAGAGAACAAGCAATCAGTATGCTCGAATAGGAACTGTGAACGTTATTGAGGAAAATAAACCTGTCGAGCTGTCGGATGAAAGTGGGGAACGGGACGGTATGATTGTTGTTGTAGCAGGAACTAGTATAGTTTTGATGGGCTGGATGATCTACCTCACCCACAGTGATCCCCTGGCTACTAGTAACATCAAGCACTTAGTCCGATATCCAGGAGAATTGTAATCTTTCCGGGCCTGCAAGATCAGTTTATTTCATAAGGGCACACATATGTAGATGTACTTACACTGTATTCCAAGCAGACCCAGCTGCCAGAGGATGCACCGGTCAGTAAGGGCACAGACCAGTACAAGACTCCAATAGAAGAGTAGATTTGTTTTGTCAGCACTGAATACCTATATCTGGATAATGCCAGTTTTGCACTGTAACTGTGATATAAAAAAAAACATCATCAGTATTGTGTTCTAGTGGCATCAGCATTTGCAACACCATGCATGGTATGGGGAGGACACACACCTCTAAAAGAGTTGGCACCAGAACGACGACAGACATCTCTGCAATAGTCGGCACCATTCTGTAAGGCCATTGATCTTTACAACAGCTGGCCCCGCACTGCAAGGTACACATCTTTACAACAAATGGCAACGTACTGTAAGGATATAGATCTCTACGACAACGGCATCGTACTATAAGAGTAGAGAACTTTATTACAACTAGCACCATGTCCCAAGGGCAGAGACCACGTCAAGAGCTAGCACTGGATTGTAAGGGCGGAGATCTTTGTAACTGTTGGCAGCATGTTCTGAGGAGACAGTCCTTTACAACAACTGGATAGCAAAAGCCCAGCATAGCCCCGGATAAGGTAGATGTGCAAAGGATGTTTCTAGTGGAGATGTGTCCAGAACTAAAGGAGACAGCCTCAGAATTGAGGGGCGAACTTTTACAAAGGACGTAAGGAAGATTTTTTTCTATATCCAGACAGTCGAGAACGTAACAGATAGATGTAAAGGCCAAATCCGTAGATGAATGTAAGGCACTGTAATATTGTCCCTGACAACTCCACGTGTACAACTCCACGTTCTTTTACCTCCACCTCTGCGCTTTCTAAACTTATGAAAACCTTTTATAGTCATCATCCATTCTTGTCCCCCTCTCGGTTTGGGTTCTGTAATGTATTCGTCGCATTAAAAGACTCATTTCATCCCATAAAATATCTTAATTGAAATTTGCCTCCGCCTTTCTTCATTTTTTGATCCGGTGCTTTCGTTCCTAGCCCATGGGAAATTTAGTTTAAACCCTCGACAAGCAGTACCTAAACTTCCGGCCAGGGTGTTAGTTCCCCTGACAAACACGATGGTTGACCTCAGCAGGTCGGGCAGCATCCGCTGAAGCGGGAAGTTACCGTTTCTGGCCGAGACGCTTCGTCAGGACTGAAGTGGGAGGGGGCAGGGGCCCTATAACGAAGGTGGAGGGAGGGTGGGAAGGAGAAGGCTAGTAGGTGCCAGGTAAAAAAAAAATAATCAGAGGAAAGATCAAGGGGTCGGGGAAGGGAAGCAGGGAGGGGATAGTCAGGAGAGGTGAAGAAGGAATCTATGGGGAAAGCACTATGGGTAGTAGAAGAAGACAGAGTCATGAGAGGTGATAGGCAGCTTGAAGAGGAGGCAGAGTGGAAGTGGGATGGGGCAAGGTAGAGGGAGGGAATTAAAGGAAGTTGGAGAATTCGATGTTCATAACAAGGGGCTGGAGACTACCCAGACTGTAGATGAGGTGTTGCTCCTCTAACCTGAGTTTGGCCTTATCGTGGCAGTAGAGGATGCCATATATGGATATATTTGAATGGGAATGAGAAGCAGAGTTGAAGGAGACGGCAACCTGCAGGTCCTGTCTGTTGTGGCGGACGGAGAGTCCGAGCTCGACGAAGCGGTCCCCCAATCTGCGTTGGGTATTGCCGATGTAGAGGAGGCCGCACCAGGGACACCGGATGTAATAGTTGACCCCAGCAGACTCACAAGTAAAGTGTGGCCTCACCTGGAAGGTCTGTTTGGGGCCCTGAATTGTGGTAAGAGAGAATGTGTCAGGACTGCTCTAGCACTTACGCTTGCAGGGATAATAACCTGCTGAGTTCATCCAACGTGTTTGTACGTGTTGACTTAACCACAGCATCTGCAGTGTACTTTGAGTTGACCATTAGTACCCCTCCAGTTCCAATGCAATCCGTCCGTCTTGTACGGATCACCCATTCCCCGAAAAAGCGTTCCAATGGCCCAAGGAGGTAACACCCGGCAGCCTGCACTATCGTCCCTCAGACACACATTCATACCATTCCGACTTGCGCCAGCTCGATTCAGCAGAAGTAATCCGGAGACAGGTACGTTGGAGGTCCTTCTGTTCAGTCACATTCCTAACTCTATGTACTCACTGCGTGAAGCTCTTCCTCATTTTGCCTGTGTCATTCATGCCAACACACTTCACAAGCTCTGACTGTTCAGCTTTCAGCTTGATGATATCCTTGAGCCACTCCGATGCATCCTGGAAACTTGCGACCCGGAAGCAGCACACCAACTTTGTGTATTTGCTGTCATAGAGTCTCCTGACTGTCCCCCTAACTATCGAGTCGCCTATCACTGCAATACTGCCTGACTTTACCCTTATATACAGCGCCTTAGAGCCAGCTCCATTGCAACGGCTGCTGTTGTGCCCTAATGGGTCATCATCCCCACCCTGTTCTCTCCAAATCGGTATGCCTGTTGCTGAAGGGATTAGCAATAGGAAAACTGCTAATAATGTTTAGTCAGTTTTTGGACTTAAATAAATTCGTATAGTTTGGTACAGACAAAAGTCATCGATAGTGTCATCTCACTCGGGCTGTTATCTGAGAATCTGACTTAAAATCTGCTGCGCTCTGACACCAGAGGTCTCGGACCAATATTCGGAGCCAAATTGTGAATACTATGAGTAAAATGTGACTGCACAGCCCTCCTTCCATTGACCCAACGCGAGCTGAATGGCACGTTCATGTGCATAGGTGACAGAAGGAGGAAAGAGGCGATGGGTGACAGGGAAATTACCGTGTTCAGTGTCAGTGCCATATCGGTGGCAGGTATGACCTTCTGAGACTGATTCCCTGTTCATGGTCAGAATGGACCCTTTGCACTTGGCTGTGGAGCAGCAAGAGCCGGTGCCAGATTCCAGGAACAACTCTGACCGACTCCGGGACCAGGTGAATTGCTCCACTATGGCTGGATGGGACTGGTGTACTGGGAATGCGATTCATTCACAGTGGGTTGTTCTGCCATTCCACCCCGTGTGTCGAAAGGAGCTCGCCATGAAACGAAAATCATACCCCATTTCTGGTCAATCCTGTAGGAATAGTAAGTTTGTTGTGGAGAGTCCTGTGGGATTATGTTACATTGGAAAGACATGTTTAGATCTCCAAAACTGCATGTACAAATTACAACAACTCACTTCTTTTCTGATTGCAGGGCCCGTTTACCTAACGTCACGGGAGCTCGTAGCTTCTGCCTACTCGCAATGCACTATGACATTCAGCCATCTTGCAAACACCGGCTGTACAGGGCAATGGACTGAGGCTGAATTACATTCTCCCCAAATGCTGATAAGTCCGAATTAATATTCTGATAGAATATGCATTAATATTCGTGTATTTGTTCCTGGAGGGGAGGAGGGTATGTTTGATGTTTGATGTTTGAAATTTAAAAAGTCATGAAGGTTACAGAGGAGATTTACCAGGGTGCTGCCTGGTTTAGAGAGTATGGATTATGATCAGAGATTGAGGGACCTAGGGCTTTACTCTTTGGAGAGATTGAGGATGAGAGGAGACATGATAGAGGTGTACAAGAAATTAAGAGCAATAGACAGAGTGGACAGCCAGCGCCTCTTCCCCAGAGCACCACTGCTCAGAGCGACAGGACATGGCTTTAAGTTAAGGGGTGGAACGTTAAAAGGGGATATTAGAGGAAGGTCTTTTACTCAGAGAGTGGTTGGTGCGTGGAATGCACTGCCTGAGACAGTGGTGGGGGCAGATACACTAGAGAAGGGCAGGAGACTACTAGGCAGGTAGACGGAGGAATTTAAGTTTGGGTGGGGTTATGTGTGAGGCAGGGTTTGAGGGTCTGCACAACATTGTGGCTCGAAGGGCCTGTAATGTGTTGTACTCTTCTAGGTTCTATAAGATCACAGATAGATGTAAAACGAGAAACTTTCTGCTTGAAATCTGGAGGATGCATGGCAATGCACAAGTGCAGACACAATGCAGAAAAATGTCTACGTAAGGCCAGGAGATCCATATCAAATGGTGGAATGTGAAGTACAATGGTGGACCAGAGGGATCCGGGAGAGCACATGGACAGATCTCTGAAAGTAGGGGCCCAGTTCGGTTGGAAATTTAGCAGCCGAATTGAGATTTGATTCTGTTGACCGACGGAAGTGAATGCCGGAGCAGGTAGCTCTGCTGGATCTATGGAAACACTTGCCTGCATGAACATGAAGCGTAGTGCACAGTCTGGCCATTCCGCCAAAGGGACATACAGACACAGTAACATTAACATTAGGAGGATGTGATGTGCAAACGCACTTCTGCTTTCAACGTCAGGCATGAATTCTTAAGAATCCAAACTCCATATCGCGGTATAACCTCTGGAAACGTTTAGCCCTTTATTTGTCAAATATCTACGAACAGCAGCATGAAAATACTCAAAACTACGCTCCGACCACCACTTCCGGGGAAAAAGTAGCAAAGATACAGGTGTGAATACGACATCACCCTGAAAACACGTATTAAGGGGCTTAATTACAACATTTATTATACTATTATAGAATTAGTATTATATGATGTACAGTTGGCTTCACAATCTGCCTATTTTTGATGTTGCACCTTATCATCTACTTCTCAGTACAGCGGTTATACGTCACTCCGGATTCCGTAATTGAACTACTACGACCACAGTTACATAATTGAAAAACGTAGAACCGTTCCGAATCTAGAACTACTGAAGTTCATGCAATAGCGTATTTTAAGAATTAGGTGTGAACATTGACATTGTCAGTCGGTTGTTCTGTTTCCGCCTGAAAGACTTTTGCAGTACTATTCCAACATAACTACTATCGTTCGGCTGTCAGTGTGTATAATGAATTTGGGGGTGTCATCTGGAGGTAGCTTGGTATAGTTGTGCAAAATGTAGTTTGAATAAAAAATGCTGCTAATTGTACAGGCTGATTTAATGTCAGATTTATGGGACAAAAGCAAAAAGAAAAAAATGTGATCCCTTCACCCTCACGTTTTTCAGAGACCGAAAGATACACAATGAACCCCAAACACTCACATCGCAGAAGAGACTGCGAGGTACAATATGAAATCCACACTGTTACACTGTAGAAGAGAATGACAGGTACTGAATGAACCCAATACTCTCACACTGTACTAGAGACGAATACGCACAGTATTAAACCGACACTCTCACTCTGCAGAAAAGTCAACGAGATGCAGAATGAAATCCACACTCTCACACTGTAGAAGAGACACAGAGATACAGAATGAAATCCACACTCTCACACTCTATCATGGACCAGCAGGAACAGATGAACCCTACACTCTCATACTGTACCAGAGACTGACACGTACAGAAGGAACACCGCACTCTCATAGAGTATCAGAGATGAAAGATACGAAATGAACACCACACTCTCAGACTCTAACAGATATTGAAAGATACAGAATGGACCGTACAGGGGACCGACAGTGACGGAATGAACCCGACATTCATCTACTGTACCAGAGACTAGGACATACAGGAGCAACATCAGACACCTACTCATCCGTCTCTGGTTGTCTGTCTGCCTACTTGTCTGTCTATGTGTCTGTCTGACACTCTCTCTCTCGTTCGGTCTCATATCTGACATTGAATGTGATGCTTCCCTTTCTCTCCTTCGCTTCCAGACATCCTACACCTACTCTACATACAGTGTTATTTTTAAATTATTATTTAACGGGTCTTCCCATTCCTTTGCAGATTGCAATATTTCTTCTCAAGTTCTGTTTGACCTCTAGAAGATTTGAGATGTTCATAAAAGTCTACAACTGCAGCACCATACAAAAAGTTGTAGGAGTTCAGCAGATATTTTCCAACACTTTGTTTGTGCTGCCGTGAACTTCCAGATTCCGCAGATTTTCCTCGTTTATGTACATCACCATTAGGGTTATTTGACGATTCCCATCCCGACCTTGTTCTCTCTATTGTATCTCTCTTCCTATTGTGTTACTCTTTCCCTCTCTCAGTGTGTGGGTGTGTGTGTGTGTGTGTGTGTGTGTGTGTGTGTGTGTGTGTGTCTGTCTGTCTGTCTGTCTGTCTGTCTGTCTATCTGTCTGACTGACGGGAGTTGAAGGACAGTACAAAATGGAAACCATAGTGACAGAAGCTAAGGATCTGTCGGTGTCGGTGAACTCCGGTTACAAATGAATAATCAACAGAAAACGAGAGATCTGTAAACGTGTCGGCTCCGTGACGAAGCTCAGCTTGTCATTCGAGTTCCTGCAATATTGACACCTGCTGAATCACTGCTGAGGTGTGCCCAATAGTTTAATGTGTTTGTCTTCAATCGAACAGTGCTTACACCTGGTCCAGTATTTAATTCAATCGGACTGAATTAAGTGTTTGTTCATGTGACTGAAAACAAGAATGCTAGTCAAGAGTACAACCGTGTCTCTGGAGACTGATCCTGTGTATAAATATGGGCGCTGTGTAAGCATCAGCTCAGAGTGTCTGCCGGAGCTGTGAATCCAGAAGCAACAAGTGTCACAGCCACTCATTGAAATGGTGTATCCAGTCATCTGGCGGATACGAGAAGTTTACTGCCCTTTGATTTCAGCCTTTGGAATTGCCGGTAAGACACAGTGTCAGCTGCCGTTGGTAGGAATTGAAGTTTAATTCCAGTGTTGAGATTGTTTCTATCGCTAGTTTCCACTGTCAGATGTCGAGTCCTAGGTATCCCGCATTTCCACAATGCAATGGAAACACTGGGACTGTGGATTCCGGGATCCGGATATAAAATCAAACCGCTGCGGGAATTTAGCGATCCCGCCAATATCTCTGGCATTCAGCGGACCAGACAGAGTCCTTCCTGCCACTGTACGTGTTGTACGTGCTGCTGTGTTGCTGATCTTGTCGCAGCTGCACTGGTTTTGCAAATATAACCATATAACCATATAGCAATTACAGCACGGAACAGGCTATCTCAGCCCTTCCGGTCCGTGCAGAATGCTTACTCTCACCTAGTCCCACCGACCCGCACTCAGCCCATAACCCGCCATCCCTTTCCTGTCCATATACTTATCCGTTTTAATGACAAAATAGAACCTGCCTCTACTACTTCTACTGGAATTTCGATCCACGCAGCTACCATTTTCTTAGTAAAGACGTTCCCCCTCGTGTTACCCCTAAACTTTTGCCACTTAACTCTAAACTCATATCTTCTTCATGAATCTCCCCTACCCTCAAAGGAAAAAAAAAGCCAACGTCAACTCTACCTTTCCCCCTCATAGTTTTAAATACCTCTATCAAGTCCACCCTCAACCTTTTACGCTCCAAAGAATAAAGACCTAACTTGACCAACCTTCAGGGAATTTATACAGCCAACGGACATTATACCAGTTGCTTGTCTGCACTTGGATAAGAGCTGTTGTCTCTGTTTGCTGTAATAATCAAACCATCGACTGGTAGTAACATTTTGGCAACTGCGTGGAATTCGATGTTGTATCATGAAACTTGCGGATTTTTAATAAACGTGTTTGTTGTGAGTCAATGTGAAGCAGTGCTGTATACGCAATGAATCTTTATTGATAATGTACCCCACGCAAGTTTTACTGAGAAAGCTAGGAGCTATGGAATCCAAGGAAACATTGCTTTGTGGATCCAGAACTGGCTTGTCCACTGAAGATAACGAGTGGTTATAGTCGGGTCATATTCTGCATGGAGGTCGGTGACCAGTGGTGTGCCTCAGGGATTTGTTCTGGGACCCCTAATCTTTGTGATTTTTATAAATGACCTGAATGAGGAAGTGCAGGATGGGTTGGTAAATATGCTGATGACACAAGGTTGGAGGTGTTGCGGATAGTATGGAGGGCTATCAGAGGTTACAGCAGAACAGTGATAAAATGCAAAACAGGCCTGAGAAGGACCAAATGCAGTTCAACCCAGTTAAGTTAAGGTATTTCATTTCGGTAGGTCAAATATGATGTCAGAATATAGCATTAATTGTAAGACTTTTGGCAGTGTTGAGGATCGGAGGGAAGTTTGGTCTGTGTCCGGAGGACACTTAGAGCTGCTGCCCAGATTGACTTTGCGGTTAAGAAGACATACAGTGTATTGGGCTTCATCAATCGTGGGAATGAGATTAAGAGCGCAGTTTAATGTTGCAGGCATATAGGAACCTGGTTAGACCCCACTTGGAGTACTGTGCTCAGTTCTGGTCGCCTCACTACAGGAAGGACATGGAAACAATGTGCAGAGGAGATTTAAAAGTATGTTGCCTAGATTGGGGAGCATGCGTTATGAGAAAAGGTTGAGAAAACTCAACCTTTTCTCCATGGAGCAACGAAGGATGAGAGGTGACCTGATAGAGTGTTTAAGGTGATTACAGGCATTGATCGTGTGGATAGTCAGAGGATTTTTCCGAGGGCTGAATGGTTGGAACCAGAGGGCAATGTTTGAAGGTACTTGCAAGGAGGTACAGATGAAATGTCAGGAGTAAATTGTTTTTTTTTTAACGCAGAAAGTGGTGGTGCGTGGAATGGGCTGCCAGCGGAAGTGGTGGAGCCGGAATAGGCTCTTTTAAGAGACTCCTGGATAAGTCCATGGAGCTTAGAAAAATATAGGGCTATGGGTAAGCCGAGGTAATGTCGAAGTTAAGGACATGTTCGGCACAGCTTTGAGGGCCGAAGTGCCTGTATTGCTTTGTAGGTTTTCTATGTTTCTATGTTTGCCACTTCATGCTTATGAATACTGTAAATTGTATTGTATTAATGCTACATCTGACACTGTTACATACACGGGACTGCGGCACCGAGCTCACTACTGGACGGAGAATTCCTCTGGTGATGGATTCTATGAGATGCGTCATGTCCTTCTGTGCGGCTGGGTCAGACTGAACTGTTTCTGTTGGAATCGGTCAATGTTCGGTTTCAAAGTGTGTGAGCTGGGAAATGGGAGAGTAGGCAACACTAACAGATACTTCTAGAAGCACTACGCCCCAGACAGTTTGTATGGAAAGAGAAGCCAGTTAGCACTCGTGTCGTGGTTCTGTTTGAGAACAGTTCTGAGAAAAGACTCTAATTGTTTTTCCACATATTCTGCTTTGACTGGATGAGTGTTCCCAGCATTTTCTGATTTTTGTTCCTTCCTTCGGCTGTTCTGTCGCTGACAGGGAGCGTCAAGGAAACTGAGGATTGTCAAATAGAAAAGTCCCGCCATCAGCGTCGAATTTATTGATTCCATACACACGAGATGCGAAATGTGCCGCCGTAGAATGTTCATTTAGTGTTGACTCTCAGGAGGTCCTTTCCCAGCTACTTCACATTTCCGTCATCAGTAAGAAATCTGTAAACAGATTATACTAATTTTATTTTACAGATAAACTTCCGTGTCTCCACCTGCTCTGCATTCTCTCTCGATCCACCCACGGCTAAATGCAAAAATAATGTGGAAATATTACACGATCCACTCCAATTGCTGCATTGGCTTCTGCTCAGTATTTTCTAAACTTGCAGTACCCCGTCTCGCTTTCGACAAACGGTGGTGATTCTGATCCTGTCCAGGGGAAAGTGCGTTCTCTCCAAATATGTATCTCGCTAACTAGTGGGGATGACAACGACCCATCTCCTAGTGGTAATCTCGAATCCGCTGCTGAAGTGGACTGCTGGGATTTAGGTTCCCAGATTATGCCTGTGGATCACCGCGGATCACAGCTGTGTGTAGAATCCTCTTATGGTTAATATTTGAGAGCACAACGACCTCTGTCTGTCTGTCTGACTGTCGCTTTCACCGTCGATCGATTTGTGGCTATTTGCTATGAGAAGCTGAAAACAAATATTTTGCACCGAGAGAACGGCGGCTGTAGTTGTAGGAACAGTGAGTTGTGCTGACCTGTATGGAGAGTGTCCCCTGGGGCTTTGTATACGAGCACCTAGAAATAATTGACCGTGTTCCCTGGTATTGTGTCGCTGCAGCGAGCTACAGAAACTCCCATCATGGGAGGCATTTACACTGTTTCACCTCATTTTAACCCCTAGTGTCCCATGCTTTCTGATTTTGCTGTTCAATGTTCAGACAGTCAGGCTGATTGTAGCGGCCAGTCGAGCTCGCAGGCGGCTCCGGGGACAAACTAGTGGAGAGAATAACAGGGAGCGGGAGATTGAGACCCGTCGCAAATCCATCATTTTACTCTTCTCCAATTCCCCGGCATCAATAGATAAAACACTGCTTCTCGATCACTTTTCCTCACATTGTTCAAATGCAAAAATTCTGGTTTGTTTCTCTCGGAGTGGATGGAATCACGTTTTCCCATATGTTGTCAAATTGCAGATGTTCACTCAATCACTTCTGTCTGCGTCCATAAACCCCTTCTCCACCTATCGCAATACTGATTCTGCCACCAAGCTCCATAACTGCAGCGGACACGAATATAATACACTTGGTCCCATATCCAAATGACTATATCGACAGTGAACAGTTGGGGCATAGACACAATCCAGCAGTTTCTGTTCAGACCACAGATTCCCAAATTGAAAGTGTCCCATTTATTCACCATTTCTGCCTTTGAACGGCTTCTGATTGTCAGTCCATACAAACTCATTATCCAGAACACCATGTGCTTGTCAGTATCTTTTCTAAATTACACCCACACCTGATTCATCGTTTCCCAATTTTCCATCTGATTGTCCTTTCCTGCATCACACTGACTATGCGAGCGCTCTTGTTACTGTCCCCCAAAACCTCGCGTGGGTAAATGGAGTCTGGGTCACCTGTAGGACCCTACACCTACAGTGTCCACCTGTTGGACACTGGGATGGTATACAGTGTAAATATTGATCACCTCTGTTGGAGTGTAACAGGTGTATTGGAAACGTGTATCTTGTGTTTGGGCTCAGATTCGGACTGAGTATCTCTTCTCTCAGTAAGTTTGCAAACTATCAGCTGTCAGCACTTCTCTGTTCTCTAACACACCTTGTCAGTGAGAGACGGGTGGCTGTTCTGTGCCTTCTGCCTCGACAGGAGGAAAGTCGGAGGCGGGTAGGAGAAGTAAATTGGGCCAGTGAGGGGGAGATAAGTGTCAGGCGGTTCTGTGGAGTAACTGGTGCAGACAGTGCCAGAGTCAACTTGTCTGTCCATTTATTTGACGCTGTCTTTGTCCATGAATATGTTCATCTCCCAATATAGAGTACCATTTTTGTTATTTACCCGGACAGCCATTTCTCTTCCGGTTGAAAAAAATATTTCCAAATGTTCCTTTGATCTCTGGCAGATTTGAGATGGTCATGAAAGTCTATTACATCAACAACATCAAAAAAGCGGGAGGAACTCAGCAGAGTTTATGCAGCATTCAGTGTGTTTGTGCTGTCCTCGATTCCAACATCTGCAGATTTTCTCATGTTTGTACATGAGCAACCTAATCATCTGATTGTTGCTGTGCCAATATTGTTCTGTCTATTTTATCTCTGTTCTTATCTGTGTGTGTGTGCGTGCGTGTGTGTGTGTGTGTGTGTGTGTGTGTGTGTGTGTGTGTGTGTGCGTGTGTGTGTGTGTGTGTGTGTGTGTGCGTGTGTGTGTCTTCGTGCACGTGTATGTGTGTTGGACAATGTGTGTGGCCCGGAGGGATGTGAAGTACTGAAGGAGAGTTTAAACTGGGAAATAGCAAAGAAAGACGTTAGGGATCCGACAGTACTGGTGAACTCCTTCCAGATGAATATCAAACACCAAACTCTGAGTGAATTCTGTGAACGTGGCTGCTCGGCGACAACACTCAGCCTTTGGCATTAAAGCTCCACCACATGAATGGAAAATGCCCAAGGTAACGCCCGCGAATTTTGATGCGCTTATCTTCAATCAGCCCGGGATTTACATCAGAGTCAATGGTGCAGAATTCAAGTGTTCGTTCAAGTGGCTGTAACGAAGAAAGCTAGTCAGGGGCATAATCGTATCTCTGGAGACCGATCCTCTGTATAAATCGGGGCCGTTTGGAAAGGATCAGCTCAGAGTGTCTGCAGAAGCTGCAGAAGCGGAGCTGTAGAGTCAGGAGAAACAGCGCTCACACATTCTCACTGAAATGGAGTATCCAGTCATCTGGCGGATAGAGGACGTCTACTATCCTTTTATTTCAACCTTTGGAATTCCCGGTAAGCCGCAGTGTCAGCTGCCGTTGCTGGGAAATGAGGTTTAATGAAAATATTGTGATTATTTCTGTCGCTGGTTTCCACTGTCACATGTCCAGTGCTAATATTCCAATATTCAGGAATTGTATGGAAACACACGGATTGTGGATTGTGGAATCTGGATCTGAAGACCGCTGCAGAAATGTCGCGGATCCCTCAACACCTGCGGAACGCAGCTGCCTGTATTCAACGATGTGATGATCGGGTATCAAAGCAGGTGAACTGTATTCGGAAATATTGTTCCGCATACATTATAACAATTGATTCACTACGTTTGTATGGAAGCGGCTGTCTGAGGTCGGAGTAACAACCAAACCATTGACTGGTAGCAACAGTTTAGCAACTGTACGCAGTTGCATGTTGCATCAAAACGTCGCGGATCTTTAATAAATGTGTAGGATATGGCTGAATGTGAAACTGTAGATGGACAACACAATGAAGTCATTGCTGAGCAATTACCGCCATCGACGTGTTGTTTCATAGCTATCAGTACTGTGAGATGTCTTCCTTGTTGTCTACATCTGACACTGCTACAAACATGGGACTACGACACCGAGCTCAGGCTGGACGGAGAGTTCCTCTCCCCGGCTTCCCTGTGATGGATTCTGTGGGAGGCGCCGTGTCTGTCTGTGAGATTGTGTCAGACTGCGCTGTGTTTGATGGTATGTCGATGCTCTGTTACGAAGTCAGTGAAGATGCAAATGGGGGGAAAGGAAACTCACCCGGGGAACTCTAGAAGCACGAAGCCCGGAACAGCTTGTGTGGAAAGAGAAGCGAGTTAACACTCGTGTCAGGGACCTCACTGAGAACGGTTCTGAGGAAAGAATCGCAGATGTTTATCCACATTTTCCTTTTTGCCTAGAGAAGCGTTTCCAGTTTTAGATTTCCCCTGCCACATCACATTTCGGTCATCGGTAGGAACTGTGTCCCTGTACCCCGAGGTCCCTCTGATCTACAACACTCCCCAGGGTCCCCGTCTACCTGTGACTCCATGTTCAGAGAATCATGTCCCTGTACCCCGACGTCCCTCTGAACTATCATATTGAAGATCATATTGACCTTATTTTACTGCGTGTACAACGTCCTGTGTATGTTTCTCAAAATGGGTTTTTTGGTTTGTTAAGAGTAGGAATGCTTCTTTGATAAGTGTTTCTCACGTCGAGGAAGGTGGACGTGCGCTGCACTGCTTGGCTGACCACGGGGCGTGGTCCTAGGTGCGAAGACGTGGAGGTCGGAGGCAAGTGACGAGGGGTCGAATGGTTCGATGCTTGAGCTCCAACGATGTGCACTAAACTGACTGAACGTTGATAAGTTGGCGCCTTTCTGTTTTTTTTTACCTTGCATATATATTGTATTGCCTAATTCTCTTTTAATTTTAGTAAACTCTTTAAAGTGTATTTCATAACGGTATTTGTTGTGGGGTTGATACTGTGGGCGGGCGCGAGGCATAAACTCGATTCTCACAGCACCTGCGTGAACGGGAGGTGGGATTGGTGTGTGGCTGGATCTCCTTTTCCCCTAGACATATACCAGCGTGTTGGTTAAGTGTTACATGCATAAACTCCTTCTCTGCCTCCGTCACCTCTGGACCTTCTCTCCACCCTCCCAACGGTAAAGGCAAAAATAAAGTGAAAACATGAAAGGATCCGCTCACGCTGCTGCATTGCTCTTTGTTCAGTATATTCCCTACGTGATGTTCTCTGTCTCTCTTCCAGCGAACTTGGTGGCGATTCTGATCCTGTCCCGTGGAAAGTGCGGTCTCTCGAAATGTGTCACTCGCTACATGTTTGGAATGGCAGCGGCCGATCTCCTGGTCGTTATCTTCGATCCGCTACTGACGAGCACAGCTGGGATTTATTTTTACGAATCATTCCTGCGCATCACTCCTGTGTGCAGACTCCGTGAATGGTTGATATTTGCGAGCACGGCGACCTCGGTCTGGCTGACTGTTGCTTTCACCGTCGATCGATTTGTGGCTATTTGCTGTGAGAAGCTGAAAACAAAATATTGCACCGAGAGAACGGCGGCTGTGGTTATCGGGGCAGTGAGTCTGCTGGTCTGTTTGGAAACTGTTCCCTGGAGCTTTATATATGAACCTTGGGTAATAATTGATGGTGTTCCTTTGTATTGTGTTTTTACATCGAACTTCCAAAACTCTCCCTCATGGGCAGCATTTGCGATATTTCACCGGATAGTAACCCCTTGTGTCCCATTCTTTCTGATTTTGATGTTCAATATTCTGACTGTCAGGCGGGTTCTCGCGGCCAGTCGAGCTCGTAGGGGGCTCCGGGTACCAAAGAGTGGAGAGAATGACAAGGACCGGGAGATGGAGAACCGACGCAAATCCATCATTTTGCTCTTCAGCATAACCGGCAGTTTCACTTTGTTGTGGGTAACACAGGTGGTATTTTATATCTATAAATACATTTCAAAGAGCTTTGTTTATTCTGTCACGGATCCCCGTTACATCACAGAAAAGGCAGCGGGAATGCTGCAGGTTCTTAGTTCCTGCACCAACACGTGTATTTACGCCCTGACTCAAAGCAAATTCCGAGGGGAACTGAAGAATGCCGTGAAATACCCAATAATTCAGATTTTGAAAGTTATTAAACGTTAGAAACAAATGGTGTACTTTACGAGGTTTCAGCTGCTTTCATGTTCCCTATTCCGCACACAACCTTGCCCCCACTTCTGGGTAAATGTAAACAATGTGAGGAACAGAGTCACAAGATGCTCGAAGTACAAAACAACACACAATGTCAGAGTCCCGATGAAGCGGCTCGACCCGAAACGACGACAGCCTTCGCTTTCCAACAGCTGCTGCGTTGTCTGATGAATTTCCCCAGCATTTGGTGTGTGTTGCTTAGAGTTTGCAATAACTGTTGACAGCCGATCCCGACGGTATCACTAGCCCCAGCGTCCCAGAGATCCCCTTCCCCCCTCCGTCCAACCTTCTGATCTGATTAAGTTGATATTTGAAGCGAACATGTTACCGCTAATTCACTGTTCTATTGAAGCAGCCTGAGCTGGAGTTTATTTCCTTCTCTAACCAGCGCTCCTGCTCCCGCACAGGCGGTTCCTTCCTGCACACACCTTTTCTCCTCTTCCTCTACCTGTACCCTCTCCTTCTCTCTTTCAACTTGAAGTTTACCAGTAATAGAAATCAGAATTGCAGCTGTTTTATACAGGACGACTAAGTACCACTATTTAGAGAAAGAGAGTGGGAACGCCATCGCGAGAGAGGCATCTCGCAATAAAAACCGCCAGAGAGACTCTATAAGGGAGAGCGTTAGAGAGAGGAAGAGAATGGGATATTGCGAGGGAGAGCGGGAGAGAGAATCAGACATTAGGAGGGAGAACACACGACAGAGGAACCGATAGAGAAACAGACTTCACGCGGGAGAGAGAGGGAGAAGGAGAGGGAACGGCTGATAACGAGAGATTGAGAGAAAGAATGGGATCGCGAGAGGGAGAGAGAACGAAAACAAGAGATCGCAAGGGAGAACGCGGGGGAAGGAAAACGAGGGAGAGAGAGAGGAGAGAGAGAAAACGAGAGTCACAGAGAGACAGACAAACAGGCAGACGGACAGACAGCCAGACAGACAGACAGATATTGATGTTTTGAGCCTAACAACAGTGAAGGGAAGTGGGATCCAATATGATCTTATCCTGATCAGTATCAACGTGGTATTTGGCGGTGCTAACACTTTTTCCGACCCTGTGCAAAGAACTCTTGAATAATGTCTGATAGATAACAGAAAAAAAGAAAACAGAAATAAAAACATGACCAGAAACAAGAGAGAGGCTGCGGACGCAACTCACCCAAAATGCTGGATGAGATCAGCAGGCCAGGCAGCATCTAGGAAACGTGAACAATCACGCAGAACGTCCGCTGTGTTCCTTCAGCATTTTGTGTGTTACAACAGAACCAAGGTAATTAATGGACCAATGGCACTGTTAATACTGAAATCTCGTGAGTTGGTGAATAATTAGAGAGATGACATACTAAGTGAAGATTTATATACAGAACGACCTGCCCGAGATGAAGGTGATTTGAGGAACCGTTCTCCAAGATGTTCAGACATGATCCCGCTCTTCACTGGTTGGTCCCTGGGCTCAACTCAAGTTACTTCAGAACAGGTAATATATAAATATTCACTCTAAATATAAGCTTCAAAAAGGGGCAGTTACTGGGTACACACTTGAATGATTTTCTGAGAAGGCCGCAAAACGAATTCATGGGAGTCGAGCGGTGGGTGATATGTGAAAAGAATTGTTTGAGGCGTTTGACCAGAATCCTCAGAATCATTTCTTCCAGAAAGCAGAGTAAGGAACTTATTTATGATTCAGCGTTTCCAAGACATCTGTTATGTACCCGTTTTATTTCTAATAATTGGTAAATTACCTTACAGAGGAAGTGGATAGGAGTCGAAATGATAATTTGCAGGTTGAAGCGCCACGGACGGTAGCGATTAGAGAGACACTTTTCCAGCTCCGGCCTTTGGAAATACAAAGGCACACAATTCTGGGACGAGGTTATTCACGCTTAAATGCTGTGATGTGTCACACGGGTCAGTTGTTCCTGCTTGTTTATCCTGTAATATTATATCCAAGTGGTTATTATGGATTGTCCTATCTGCAATAATGTATTGATTATCCTATAGTTTGTAAGATTTTGACTCTAAATGAGGATCAGGCCTAAATTCATAGTGCCTTAATGAAGTTATGGTGGTCCTGAATGGGTTGGTATTTTAAAGCAAGATTTTTGTGAATGTTATTTGCAACATGATTGTACCTTTGTACGTAATCAGATTGAGTTAAACTGCTATAGGATCCTGGAATGTGTTGGATTGTGTCTGGTTTCTCTTGGCATTTTCTGCATTTATTGCCGTGTTTGTTTGTCTTTTATGTATTTCTGTTTATTTTAAAATGTAATTCCCAAGGCACCCCTGTTTCTGGGAAGAGGTCTCCAACTCAGAGTCGGGCGCTCGATGCTTCCTTGTCACCATCTGGTCTGCTCAGATCATTGGGATATCTCCCATGGAGGGTCATACTCATTCCACTGGTTAATGTTTTCTTCGATGGTGATGATTCATTTTTCTGAGTTGGCCTTTCATTTAAGTCTTCTGGTCTGTATTTCAAATCAGATTTGCATATACCTGTCTGGTGTGCTGAGCCCTGTTTATTTTGTATGAAAATATATACTTTAGAAACCTTATCAGACTGTTTTCTAGTGACTATTATAGCTCTTCCTGGTTCTGTCCCTGGTAGTTTTCATCTAAGTGGTAAAACGGGTTTTCTGAATTTGTCATTTCAGTTCTTCTTTTTCTTTGTGAAGTTTCCTGATTGGAATGGGACTAAGGTATTTTGAAAAAAGAATACACAAATATGGATATAACAAAAGTGCGAATGGATATCAGACCACTGCAAAACGAGGCCGTACTGGTAGTAATGGGAAACATGGAGCTGGCTGATGAAATTAATAAGTATTTTACATCGGTCTTCACTTCAGAAGACACGAGCAGGATGGTGGATGTCCAGATGTCAGTGGTCAGAATTATGTAAAGTTACATTACTCATGAGAAGGTTCTTGGGAAGCAGAAAGGTCTGAAGGTAAACCGGTCACCCGGAGTAGATGGTGCACATCTGAGAGTTCTGAAAGAGGTGGCTGAAAAGTGTCTGGAGGGTTTAGTAACAATGCTTCAAGAATCAGTGGGCTCTGGTATGGTTCTGGAAGACAGGAAATTTGGAAATATCACTCCACTCTTCAAGAAGGTTGAGAAGTAGAAGATACAAGATTATGGGCCAGTTAGTCTGACCTCACTGGATAGGAAGATACCGGATTCGGATGTTGAAGAATGTGTTTTCAGGGTATTTGGGGCACATGATAAAATCAGCCATTTTCAGCATGTTTCAGATTTGGAAATAATTATTACTCCGGGTCTGGAGCAGCAAAAAAAAACCCTAATAAAAATATATATCCACAGCTTATACACTGCATACATGTCCAGAAAGTGTCGTAAGGCACAGGATGTCTGTCCATAAGGCGACTTACAGAAAATGATAAACGTGCGTCGTTTAGCAGTGTGGAAGCGTGTGTTAGTGGGTAGAGTTATTGATCAGACGTATTGCTTGGGAAATTTAGCTGTTTTAGGTTTGGTAGACCTCGTGTGAATACTACGTAGTCTCCTACCTGATGGTCGTAGGACAAGCTGTCCATGAGTTGGGAAGGTGGAGGGAGATTGTGAAAATCAGGCTGGTGCTTGCTCTCAAGAGAGGGAAATTGGAGAATACAAATCAGATGGCTTTTTAGTTAAGGTTGTGCAACCATGGAGAATGTAGTTCTGGATTGGGTGTTGTGCAATGAATCAAATTGGTTTTGGAAGCTCAAGGAAAGGAAATGGTGAGGAGTCAGTAATCAGAATATGATAGAATTCACCCTGCAGTTTGAGAGGTAAAGCTATAAAAAGATTCATCATGATTAGTGGAGTGAGATGAACTGCAGATTCACGAGAGAGGAGTTCACCAAAGTTGATTGGAAGGAGACACTAGCAGGGATGATGGTTGAATAGCAACGGCTTCCTTATGCCAACACTTCCCTCTTCCCACCCCACTCTAGCTTTCACCTTTAAGTTTATGTAAATGTGATGTTGGTATTCAATACGAGAGGACTAGAAGGCAGGATATAATACTAAGGCTTTAAACGGCCTTGGTTAGACCACACATGGCAATTATGAGATGGTGATATGGTCTCCTTATCTCTGAAATTATGTGCTGGAATTGAAGAGGTTCCAGAAGATGTTCATGAAAATGATTCTGGCACTGACAGGGTTAAAGCACGAGGAGCATTTGGTGTCTCTGGGCCTGTTCCCGCTGGAGTTTAGATTAATGAAGCGATGTGGGCATCATTCTCGAATATTGAAAATCCATGATAAACTGGATGTGGAGAATATGGTTCCGATGTTTGGGGAGTCTAGAACTGGAGGACGCAGATAGAGTGGATGTGGAGAGGATGTTTCCTATAGTGGGGGAGTCTAGAACTGGAGGACGCAGATAGAGTGGATGTGGAGAGGATGTCTCCTATAGTGGGGGAGTCTAGGACCAGAGGACACTGATAGAGTGGATGTGGAGAGGATGTCTCCTATAGTGGGGGAGTGTAGGACCAGAGGACACAGATAGAGTGGATGGGGAGAGGATGTTTCCTGTAGTGGGGGAGTCTAGAACTGGAGGACGCAGGTAGAGTGGATATGGAGAGGATGTCTCCTATAGTGGGGTAGTCTACGACCAGAGGACACAGATAGAGTGGATGTGGAGAGGATGTCTCCTGTAGTGGGGGAGTCTAGAACTGGAGGACACAGGTAGAGTGGATGTGGAGAGGATGTCTCCTATAGTGGGGGAGTCTAGGACCAGAGGACACTGATAGAGTGGATGTGGAGAGGATGTCTCCTATAGTGGGGGAGTCTAGGACCAGAGGACACAGATAGAGTGGATGTGGAGAGGATGTTTCCTATAGTGGGGGAGTCTAGGACTAAAGGACACAGATAGAGTGGATGTGAAAAGGGTGTTTCCTACAGTGCAGAGTCCAGGATCAGGGGGATCACCTTCAGAATAGAGGGACCTCAATTTAGAACAGAAATGAGGAGTAATTCTCCTGTGTGTCTTATGATTGTGGCTGATCTATTCTCCTGTGCCCATTCCCCTTGCTACTTTAAATGATTACCTATGTACCCCTCAAATATACCCAAGCAACCGGTCGGGGGGGGGGGGGTGGGTAACAAACCTGAAAGAATCTGTACTCATCTAGATAGATAGACTCATCATTGATCCCGAAGAAAATTATATGGAAGATATAGAATTCCTGAGATTTCCACCCGTCTCCAGTTAAAATGAGCGGCCTATATCAATTCCTGTCTTGCTTCTCTCACCAAGAGAGATATCAGACCTCTCTCCCTTATTTATCTCCCCTTCTACATCCCTACTTCTATCGCCATTTAACTCCCCCATTTTTCTCCCTCCACTATTCCTTCCCCCTCTCTCTTCAGTCACTTCTTTCTCCCAAGCTTTTTTCCCGTCTCTCGCTCCATGTTCATTTCTCACTCACGTCCGCTTCATTTCCCGCTATTCTCTTCCCTCCCTGTCGCCCCGCCTTTTTCCTACCCCTATTTCTCGCCTCCGCTTCTCCACTCCCATCTCTCCTCAGACTGTGCTATTGGCCTTGTTGCTCTCTTCCTCCTTTTTTCGCTTTCCCCGTCTCTCTCTCCCTCCCAATCTATCTCTACCACCGCTCATCCTGTCTCTCCGCAGTTCCACTATCATTTCTCTGTACTCCTCTTTCTGTCCCCCCTCCCTGTCTCCCCCCTCTCCCACTTTCTTTTCCCCTCCCTAAGGATAAACTTTTTATCAACGAAAACTGGAACAACACTCTGTACGGCCACATGCTATCCTGTTAAAAAATGCACACCACTGAACAGATATGAAAGTTCAGTCCAGAAATAGGGGGAGGAAAGAGCACCATTAAGCAGTGATTCCCATCGTAGGGGGTTACGTGTTCCATGGGGGCTTTAGGGGCAAATAACAGTGGTCAGGTACGTTCAAGATTCTTGGTGTGGCGGTGTGGCAATATAAACTATATAAGACCTGAGTCAGACCCCACTTGGAATACTGTGTTCAGTTCTGGTCACCACAGTACAAGAAGAATGTGGATACGTGCCTAATAAAAATAGTTTTAGTATATTTGGCATTTTCTCCTTGGAGTGACGGATGATGAGAGGTGACCTGATAGAGGTGTATTAGATTATGAGGGGCATTGATCGTGTGGATAGTCAGAGGCACTTTCTCGGGGCTGAAATGGTTAACATGAGGGCGAATAGTTTTAAGGTGCTGGAAATCGTTCCTGAGTTAAGGTCAGGGATAAGTTTGTAATGCATAGACTGATGGGTGTGTTTAATGCTCTGCCGGCGGTGGTGGTGGAAGCGGATACAACAGGGTCTTTTAAGAGCACTTAGATAGGTACATAGAGCTTAGAAAAATAGAGGGCTGTGTGCTAGGAAAATTCCAGGCAATTTCTAGAGTAAGCCAAATGGATGCCACAACATTGTGGGCCAAAGGGCCTGTAATGTGCTGTAAATTTCTATGTACTATAACTTGCGGTACCAGGGCCTGGAACACAGAAGAAGCCATAGCTCCGCAGGCAGCGAGCGCTCCTCGTCACAACCGTCTGAAAATTGGCAACCTCCTCCCACCTAACCAGCCTAACAGACGTTATTGGGGAAGCATAAATGAGCAACCAGAGTGCTCAACAGTTGCCCTTGACTCATGGAACGGAACAAGCTCATGCAATTTAACAGTCTAGCCCCGATAATGATGGATTAGTACGTACGGCAGGATTTCTGTGAGTTTGAAGGCGATGAAAACTTGAATTCTAATTCTGCGAAGAGCCAGAAACTTCAAAAAATTCGTCTTTACGTAACTGGAGTATGGTTTTATTCTATTTCCGTCAGATCTGTGATGCCCATGTATCTTATTCGCAATACTGTACTGTCTAATGAAACACTGAAAACATCGAGATTGCAGGAACACTTCCGTAAGAGACACCCTGAAAAGGCGACCTATGGTATTACTCAGTTCCAGAAGATGAAAGAAGCATTTGGATAGCGTTGCACACTCGAGTTATTTGTTCGGAAAGCTAAAAACTACGTTGATCATGGTCTCATTGCTTCTCATAACATTTCCAAAATAACAGCAATGTGTGAAAAATCTCTTACAATTAGTGAAAGATTATTAATGGCTGTAGTGTCAGAAGTGCTCACCACTGTTCTCAAAATGGATACCAGTATTTAAAATCAATTCCCCTGAGTAATAGCTCTGTATCTTTTCGTATTGATGAAATGAGTAAGGAGATTAAGTATCACTATGCACAGAACTATAAAAAAAGAACAGAATTTGCGAGACAACTGTGTGAGAAAACGTGGCATTGCAAATGGCGTCTGTACGGTTTATCAAAGACAGAGAAGTAGACGAATATTTTATCTATTGTAAAAAGTTGAAAAACAGATATCAACGGGGAGTCTGTCTACGAGACCTCAAAATGTATATTGATGACAACATTATTCTGAACAGGAACATGATTTCTTGTGCAACGGGTTGTGCACTAGGTCGCCAGGCCTGGAATTAGTGGAATTTATGAAAATTAAATTGCAAGTCTGTGGTATCATTCATTGTCAACATCCAACAGCTGCTGTGAAGTGCACAGGTACTGTGAGAACTAGATAAATTAAAAGTTAAAGCAGAATATTTTGTCTATGCTGGCATATGGTAGCCACGTTTTTACACTGGGAGCGCTGTAAATTATATTCGGTCTAAGAAGGGCGAGCGTGGCAAGTATGAAGGGCTTCAGGAGGTCATTGTGGGCTTTAAGAAAAGGTTGGCAAACACTGCTCTGGAAGGAAGAGTTAGCCAATGGATAAGCATAACCGTCCATGGAAGAGATCCCCACGATCTGAGCAGACGAAGGATCAACGGAAACACGTCCGTCGACAGGCTCAAAGTTGGAGACGTCTTCCCTGAAACTAGATGATTCTTTGTGGCAATATTGGTCCAGGTGGTTAAGACAAAAACATCAAAAATGCACAATAAAAGGCTAACAAATGCACGACAATAAAAACAGAATATGCCATGTGAAACCAGAAAGTATCCCACACATTGTAGTATCCTGCAACAGTTTAATTCAATCAGATTACTTACACAGGCACCATCAAGTGACAAACATCTTTCACCAAATTCATACTTTAAGATACACCATCATGAAACATGCCTACATTATTATAAATA
This sequence comes from Hypanus sabinus, assembly GCF_030144855.1. Lineage (NCBI taxonomy): Eukaryota > Metazoa > Chordata > Chondrichthyes > Myliobatiformes > Dasyatidae > Hypanus > Hypanus sabinus. Next base: position 35,010 of record NW_026781846.1, on the reverse strand, counting down.
CACTCCTAATCCAGTTTTAGAGGCAGGACCCATCAACCGATCCATTATTAGAGATGGGATACCTGGAACCTGCCCAAAAATAATAATACATAATAAAATAACAATTTATTTAATAGCTACGGCCATTACGAAGACACACTACGCACGGAAATCAGTAAGTATAAAACACAGGAAATATGCTGACGGAAGAGGAAAATTAACGACTATTGTACAGGAAGAGGGTATACATTGTCCTAGTTGTAATATATACGACTGGTATCATCCGAAAATCACTACACAACAACATTAAACATTTCGACCCGCACAACAATACTTATAAAATCTCCAGAATGGCACAGCACTATACAACACTAAAATAGCCCAAACTTTGAAAAATAAGTGGGCTTGTCTGTGTCCATAATGTAATTTTTACCTGTTTTAGCTGAGATAAAAAAATAATAATAAGCATTCGATTCTAGGGGATGCATCGATTTAAATATATGTATTGATAAGTATGCAAGTCAATGCAGAGGAGAGTCAGCATGGAATTTGATCGGAAGGACTTTTGTTAGAAATGAGGAAGTGAGATGGCATTATTTTCCTTGAAGCAGAGTAGGCACCGGAGGTTTCCGTAACAATTTGCGCAATTAGGAATGAGTGCTGTGGTGTTAAACATCTTTGTCTAATGTGACGGACAAGCGCAAGCTTTACTGTAAGTTGTGTTAATTTCCTTTTTTTTCTTCATTCTTATGCAAGAGTCTAAAGCAACAAATGAGTTGCATTTTTTGCTGATTTGGCCTGGAATGTCTCCAGAACCTATCCCACTTTCTCATGACCGAAAGGCGTCTGGCGTTGACGAAAGCGGGAATATGGAAAATTGAAGATAAAAGCTAGGATGATAATGATTGATAGGAATGGACTACTCGCCGCTGCCACGTTTTCCGATGACCGCAGGTTCTGGAGTGTCAAGATGGAAAACATTACGACCGCCTCCGAGAAGAGCTTAGATACGTTGTTTGTTAATTAGTTGAATAATTGACGTGAGCAGATATTTCGCTGCGTTGATAAACTGCTCTCTGAACTTGGACTGAATTACCCCGTAAATAAACGTGCTTGTGCAGCAACATAATATCAGCAGTATGTATCCCGACTGTTGAAATATTAATTCAGAATCGCTGTAATTATTTGGATCCAATCTGGCAATTGTGTAATAAAGGATTTCAGCAAAACTCAACGACCACAGGATGATGAAGCTCCCGGAGATGGTGAGAAGTAAGATTGCAGACCTTCTCCTGCTCTCCATCTCGGGGTCCCTGCGGTTCTCCGCCTTGCCCTGACCCCTCAGCGTGTCTCTCTGTCAGAGCGTTGAACAATAGTATTAGCATGAACGAGAGGAATGGCGTTTGAATGGTAGTAAAACACTTATATTCCACCCAGCCGGCACCGGTATAGTGGCTCTGCTTTGTAGTACAGTCCCAGGGTATATGGTCAATCACTTTCAGAGGACAATTCCTAAAGCATTCGGGCACAGCTTTAAAACAGAGCAGAACGCCGGTTGTTGTCAGAACCACAGCCGCATTTTCCCGGTGCAATACTTGGCTTTCAGCTTCTGGCAAGAAATTGCAACAAACCGATCAAACGTAAAAGTGAAGGGGAACCAGACAGAACAGTCAGTGGCTGCAAATCCCAGTGTGGAGATCTCATTGCATATGGGGGTGATGTCCAGGCAAGTCCCTGGGAAGTAGTAGTAACTGACCCGCCACGTTATGACATCAAAGCAGATGGTTAGAAGATCCGCCGTTGCCATGGCCACGAGGTAACAAGTGGTGCAGGTGGAGAGGCCACACTTTCCTCGATACAGGATCTCAATCACTACTAAATTCACTGGGGGAGGGGAAGCAAAAAAGAATGAGTGAATTACAGTCTCACCACTGTGGGTCTCTGAGAAAAGTTAAGCTGAGAATTGAGAACAATCAAACTTTGCAGAAAGCTCATTTTTGTAGGTTTAAGAGGCGTAAAGCACGAGTCACAGATGCCTCAACCGCTTTCATGTTGGGTGAAAGAGAGTGGGGATTCAGGACTGCAGGAGGAGCAGTGTTTGGGAAGGACACATTGTCCACTGGTGGCCGTGAGCGTCTTGGAGAAATCAATAAAACACTCCTAGCATTAGGTTTCGATTGATGTGTAAAGGCTGCATATATCGGCAACTCTTTCAACGATGGTTATGGCCGCGTTCCCGACACTTATTTTTTGTTGCTTTCCTCGTACAGCGAAGCCCTGCCTCTGTCCATTTTCGAAGTTCAAAACAATTCATTTCCCTCATTCGCCTGCCTCGTCTCCTCCTGGAATCCCCATTCTTCACCTGTCCATTGATTTCCCACGTGGCTCGCTTCTTTTACATTCTGAAACCACTTTGGACCTGAGTTCCTCTGCAGTTTGTTAACACATTCGATCAGAAACTTCCAAATTTCGTTCTTAAACATTTTGCCTGATCTGCAGAATGTTTCCTGTATTGTGCAGGTTAGTGCTTAATCTTCCCAAATTTCCAAAGGAAATACGATTCAGGTACCTCAAATAATCTGCATTTCAGAGGTTGCGCCAAACTACTGCATCGGTTTTCTGAATAGTTTGATGCATATTATTCTGGGTTGGAAAATCTCATGAACCTTACCCTGCTAATCTGACCGCTAAAGGCCACCGCTGGGCTGCACCCTAACTCTATCTTCCCTTCGAGTATAATAGAGTGTGGAAACACTCACGCAGCTAAAACCCACACAGCTCACGTGTAGCTAAAACTACACTAAAACTCATACAGCTCCTTCTTTGACTTTTTCACATCTCCCAATGGTCCGGAGTCTAACTTACAGGTGATGTACACCACTCTCATTACAGGTCTGCAGAGTATGAACTACGAAGAAAGCTTGAACGTATTAAACCGTTTTATCCTCAGTAATGGTACCTCCTCAGGAGATATGATAGAGGAGCTCAGAATCACTAAGGATACAACTAAGGTGGATGCCAGCTACTTCTTTAAAGCATTTCTTTACACGGCGAGATATGGATACACGGAACAAACTACGTTGCCGCGTAGTTCAGAGTAGTACCTCAGAGACTTCAGAATCTAAACTCGATAATTATTTTAACACGCTGTGTAAATAGAACTTTGGCTAGTTTAATTAGTCCGAATGAACTATTCATGTCAAAACCTTTCTAATGTTTTAATGCTCCCCTGAATCTAAACGGGGTTTCGGTTCCCACTTTCTCTTGAAATTTTCAGAAATTCCTTAAAACAGAGCGGAATAGTTTAAAATTGACTTTAACACATGTTTCTCTATTAATATGGAGTAACACCATGTAACCCGTAAAGGTGCCGAGTGTGTTGGATTTTCGCAGTTTACTTTGACAGTGGTTTTGCATTGATAAATCAATAATTTGTGCCATGAGTCGATAAAGTGTCTCTATGTCTCCGATCTTCCACTCTACATCTGTTTGAACTGCCGTTTTATTTTCACACGAGGCTACGGAATAAACTGCAAGGGAACTTCTGACCGAACACAGAGATTTGTCACAATCTCTGCACCACACTCACTGATACACTGGCATCAACATGCTATTAAACTATCATAGTTCATATAGCGCACACAACGAACTGTAAATGTTCTTACCAGGTTCACCAATAACGGTAATGATCATATAATATATGCTTCTCACACGGTAAAATGCTTTAACCATGCTGTGTGAGATTCAGCCTGTCTTCCACCAGCCCGCAATTTCGCTGAAGCGATTCTGAGCTGATGGCTCTCCACGGTCATGCATTTACATCAGATCCCGCACACTGAATATTCAATACTACACGAGGCTGACGTGTCTTCCAACAGCTGGGGTAAAAAATAAACGATGTAATTCCAGTAAAATCCCAATAGTGATGAAAATGGATAGCTTGACAAGAGATTGCAAAATCTCAAAGACGAAGAAATGGCAATAGGAGAAATCATTGAATGCTGTTGTGAAACACTCTCAGGCTCACCTCTCGGTTTCATGATTGTTATTGTTGATCTTCTATGTTCCAAGGCCCCATAGACTTTGTCATAATAGACCAATGTTATACTACCATTGGGCTCTGTTCCATTCTGGGAATTGTCTCAATTATAGATGTTCCTGTAGATTTTTTAAAGTATATGTTGGTTGCATGTCCCTGTAATAGAGTGAACTATCTTACACTAAAACAATATCCAGAAATGGAAAGCGACTGTACGCACGCAAACCGTTAATCAAATTAATTGCAACACCTACAAAATGCTGGAGGAATTCAGTAGGTCAGCTATTCGACGTTTCAGCGACTCTTCTTCAGATTAGTTAACAGTTCGTCGAGCAGCTCATCTCCATCAAAAAAAAACAGATTTCTCTCATCAGCTAACTATTTCAATTCCTGTTACTATTCTCTGTCAACACGTCAGTTGTTTGCTTCCTTTTCTGCCACGACGAGGCCACTCTCATGTTGGATCAGTAACACCTTATATTCCTTCTGTGTGACCTTTTATGACATTGCCATTGAAATCGCATCTTCCGGTATTTTTCATTTTTCCCTTTCAGTCTCCTTCGTTTCCCCACTCTGAACCCTTACCCTACGGCTCACCTGCCAATCTCCTCACCCGGTAACCCTCCTCCTTCCCTTTCTCCCACGATCCACTCTCTATCAGATTACTTCTTTTCCAACACTTTGCCTTTTCCACTTATCACGTCACAGTCATTTGTTTCGTCCCCCTACCCCATCCACTGGGCTTCACCTATCACCTCCTAACTTGTCCTGCTTCCCCTCTCCCATCTTTCTGCTTCAGACATCTTTTGCTTCACATCCCCACTCTGTTGAAAGATCGAGGCCCGACATGTCGACATTTTATTCATTTCCGTAGATGCCTCCTGATCGGCTGAGTTCCTTCCGCATTTGTCTGTGCATCAAATTGATGCAGTACTTCATATGATAAACTAGCTCCTATCAAGTTCCATGGCAAAATAACACAATGGGTAATTGAAGCAATGTACACGTGATCATCTGATTGGTGCAAATGATTAAATGCAGAGAGCGTGTTCGTTGACTACAATTGTACCAACAATTCAAAGGTTCAAAGATCCAATATAATGACAGAAATGTATACAATGTACTTTCAGAAATACTTTTTTTTTCGCAACCAGCAAAACGGAGTTCCCCAAAGAATGGACAGTTAAATGATCGGTTAATTGATAAATGAACCCCGGTCCCCCCTCTCCCGCTCCCCACCTCACGTAAGCGGCAGCAAACAGTAATGCCCTCTCCCCATTAGCAAAAAAAAAATCAGCACCTCCACAGAGCACTCAAGCGTGAGCAAAGCGATAGCAAAGACACAGACTTGCAGTTACCCCGAAGACTTCACGGTTCACCCAGTATACCACATACCATAGCCTCTCTCTCACTAAAATCGGAGAAGGAGGTGTCTCCATTTTTGCAGCAAGCGGGGATACATAACAAGCAACTCGCTGATTTACGATTTTAAAATTCCTTTACGTTGCTTTGATTCGAGATCTCTGCCTGAAGCTCTTAAATATCTCAGGTTCCAGGCACACAGCCGTAGATGTTTCGTCTTCCCGGAGGACATACGTATTTCCAGCCGTGACACCGACCCTCGATCTGCCCGTCTCCAGAGCCTCGAGATCTCAGGCTTCCAAATTTGAGCCGGACTCGTAAGAACAGACCTCTGCGTGCTGACCAACGACCAGCTATGAAACCCCGAGAGCGGGTCCCATTCCGGCATGAACCGAGGTTAACATGGTCAGGGCCTTCAAAAGAACACTGAAAGGAAAAAGTAAAAATATTAACGATGGAAATAGAGCTGTTTCAGAAGATGCAACCAAAGTTTAGCTCCATCATTACTCCGCTCCGCCTGCAAATGAAAATTATGTTGCAGATTCACTAAACTGGTAGCGTTAGAGAGTTGTATATAATTATTTGACAATCTGAACATGCACTTTGACTGTAAATATAACGTAACGTTGTAGATTTTGTGTTTTCCCTGACGTGGTACCTGGATGTAATTATGTATTGAATGGTCTGAAATAAGTAGTGCACAAGAAGAGCCTTTCACGTGTCTAGATACTCTTTACAGCAGTAAACCAATGGGTCGTCATTTATTGTATAAAATTAATCAGTTTGTCAAATGGTCAGCAAAGAGTCGATAGGGGTCAATATTGAGATATGTGGTGATTACTTTCCATGGATGAGTAGGTCTGAGGAGTGACGAAGAACTCGAGGGTGTTGATGGAGGGAAGGGAACGGTAATGACATTTCAAGCATCAATGAAGGAAGGGAGGCCGATTGCTAGTGGTGATATTCAATACAAAACTTTAGTATTTATTTAAGTCTTACATCCCTCTCACAACGTGAGACAGTAAAATTATTTGTGTCATGACCCCGTCGCAATGCACAGACGTATTAATTTATAAACCTGGTGGTTTGTAGAAAGATGCTACCCCGCAGTCTGCGGTAAATTTTGCCAGACGGAAGCAGATGAAACAGTGTGTGGTTGGGGGTGACTGGTGTCCCCGATGACCTTCCAGGCCTTCTTTCTGCACCCGATGATATAAAAGTCCTCAACGTGTGAAAGTTCACGCCCACAGATCCGCTGGGCTTCTTAGCACTCGCTGCAGTGCCCAGTTATCAGAGCTGGTGCAATTCCCATATCATGCGTTGATACAGCTCATTAGGATACACTCAATTCTGCCCCTGCAGAAGGTCTAGGGGATTTGCGGGCTCATGCGGAATTTCCTCAGCAGTTTGAGGTAGAAGAGACGCTGTTGTGCTTTTTTTTTAACCACACAGCCTGTGTGTACAGTCCAGATGTGATCTTGGGTCAAGTGTATACCGAGGAATTTGAAACTATTCACCCTCTCAGCAGCAGATCCATTGATGTTGATAGGAACGGGCCTGTAATCCAAAATCAGCCCAACGTCTGGGACATTGAGAGACAGGTTGTTATCCTCTGTCGGGGTGTCAACCACTCCTCTGTAGGCTGTCTCATTACCGCTAGAAATAAGGGCTATCAAAGTGGTGTGATCCACGAAGTGTAAGCTTCGGCGTACAATACCGTAAGGTACTGGCGTTCTATATTTCATTTTGACGTTCAGGAAGGACTCGGCAATTCAGTTGTATAGTTGATACTGCAGTACCTTAGACAGAGAAAAAAATAATCGACTCTGGGTTCTTGGAGTTCGCAATACTTGCGCACACTCCACGTGGTTGTTCTTGAGGTCACGTTACTCCACAGTTGAAAGCTTAATCCGATGATATTCAGACTTTCCCTCCTTCTTTGGCCTTCTACACACCTGTCGTGAGGGAGAACAAAAACGAGAAGAACAGAATCTCACTTTCCAACTGGACACTTTACAACGATCAGGGATGAATTCTGATTTTTTTCTTCCCCCTGCAGAACTACCCGCTCTCTGTTTCTATGGTAATGCCAATGCTATCTGCGCCCATGTGCTGTAAAAAAATACTAGGAACGGCCAATACTTCACGCTCACAGAGGCTGAATGAAACTCCATGGTTTAATTTCTCTTTCACCGCTCCATAATGTCTATGCTGGATATCGGCTCACTTGCACTTTTGACCCATATCCGAGAGTGAGCGTTAACTAATTCATGTATCATCCGAGTCTGTTTCACTGAATGAGTTTTAGTAGTTCGGGTTTCCCTGTGAAACGTTGGAACAATATCTGTCTCGCGTCTCACGCTGGGGAAAAAAAAAAGAATGGGACTTAAAGTGCCAAATACCTATGGCTGAAGCAGGCCGATCTATGGAAGCAAATGCATAGTAGGCATGAGCTGGCGTGGTGTAATGCCAGATGAGTCACAGGTTAAATATATGCGTTAGTTATTGGATGATGAAACGCACCTGGTCGAAATCGGCTGAGTTGTAACTTTGGAGTAAATGCCCGTGTGCACACCCACTGGGATTCCAGTACCAACCACAGACAGTCAATTAATAGGAAAGATGGTACCTGGGAAAAATTGAGCCTTCGCTGGTCTGGTTTTTCTGTTCATCCCGTGAAATCTTCACGTTTCCGACTTGTGATCTCCGCAGAGTTGTTGATAGCTGTACACCTGAAATACGCTATTCTTATTGAGTCCCTTTTTGTTTCAATGTCGTTGATTGAAGCTCATTGGACTGACGTGCGTGGCTTCTCTCTAGATGTAGCACAAATCCGTAAGAAGTATTGTTTTGTGAATCGTCCACCCAGAGTTGTGTTCTGGATTACACCTTATGTCCGTTCTAAATCAGACTGGATCAAACAAATCCGACCAAGTAAATCAAACACTTACGCAGCCGACCAGATCATGGGTTGATCCTGACACAAACCATCCCTTTGCATAATAAACAGTCTATTATCGCAGTTTTAGCAAATATTCAGCAATAATTAAAACCTCGTCGTTTAATTGATCAGATGAATCCATTCTTAAGCACGAACTAGTTCAATAAACAGTTCACAAAATGGCGACTGCAGGAACAGTCTCAAAAATATCGGCCTCTATTACTGAGATCATATATATATATATATATAAGCTGCTTCGTCTGTTTCCCCAGCCCGTGTCTCGTTTCTATTTACCGCTTTGCTGTTTATTGTTCTTTCTGGACAACCTACTGATGTGTATCTGTCCGTCTGTCTATCCGTCATTTGTCAGCCTGCATGATTATCTATCTATCTATCTATCTATCTATCTATCTATCTATCTATCTATCTATCTATCTATCTATCTATCTATCTATCTATCTATCTATCTATCTATCTATCTATCTATCTATCTATCTATCTATCTATCTATCTATCTATCTATCTATGTATCCATCTATCTATCTATCTATCTATCTATCTATCTATCTATCTATCTATCTATCTATCTATCTATCTATCTGTCTATCCATCTATCTATATAGCAATCAGTCTGTCTGTATACAGGTCACCTGTTTCTACTGTGCTTCTGGGTGGCGACGTGGAGTTACATCTCTACCAATGGCGGTGTGAGGAGCGGTGGTGAGCAGGTGGTGAATGGTCCTGTGAGCAGTTGGTGCATATCACAAGCGCTTCTTATGCGACCACTGACGTCAGGTAGACTGCCCTGTAAAGACACTGCTCAGAAGAAGGGAATGGCAAGCCGCCTGTTTACTAAGGCTATTGGGGAGAGTTTAAACTTGAATTGCTGGGGGTGAGAACCGAACTGAAGAGACGGAGAGCCAGAAGGGGCCATGAGATGGCCTTGGCGGACAGGATTAAGGATAACCACAAGGCATTCTATGACCAATCAAGTGTGATGGTGGAAAAGGGTTAGTGGTACAGATGCGGAAGAGATTACGGTGTAAGTATAAATATACATGACAAACACATGGATTTCTTTATCTTCCCGATCTTTCTCCGTATCCCCCGCCCATTCCCCCCTTCTTGGCTTATCTGCCAAATTCGCAATTTTACCTCCACCCTCACTGCCTATCTTCTCCTCGCATGTCTATTATTGGCACCGCTCTCCTATGAGATTACTTCTTTTCAACTATTTACCTCTCGTATCCCATAATCTCACTTAATTTCACCTCGCAACGCACATTGCTTCACCTATTACCTGGAAAACCTATAACTTTATCTTTCCTCCCACCTACTTATCGTGTTACTCTGGATTTCAGGTTGACGGTGTTGTGGACGGTGTACAGTTTGTCGAGGGGATGTCAAAGGCCAGTTTGTTACACAGAGGGTCAGAGGGTGATGGTAAGGGTCGCTTCTTCAGGAGCAGTTAAAACAGGAACGTGTCTGACAGAGAAATTCACTGCCAAACCATTCCTCACAGAGGAATCTGAAGTGGAGAAAATGTTCTTGATTGTCAATATATCTGACGAAAGAGCCTGGACGCACCATATTGATGCAGCTATAAAGAAGGGAAGACAGCGGTTATGTTTCATTAGGAATTTAAGGAGATACAGTTTGTCGTTTAAAACACTCGAAAACCTCTTCAAACGTCCCACGGGGTCCATTCTGACTGGCTGTTTCGCCTTCTGGTATCGACGAGTGCTTCTGCACAAGATCGAAATAAGTTGCCGAAATTTGTAAAATCTTGTAGCTGATTGTACTGTTGCAGTAAGGTTAACAGATTTTCACGACAGACGTCGGTGATATTAAATCTGATTCTGATGTAGGGAGAATGTGTTAGATTGATCATAAATTGTTTGAAGGGCTAGCATAACGTCTTGGGACAAAGTGCCTGTACTGTGCTGTAATATTCTAGGTTGCAAGTTCTATGTAATGTGCTGTATCTTACCAGATAAGTCCCGTCGATGAATTATTGAAAGCTTCGACGCCTTTCCTTACCTGACTACTCTCAATGCGTCTGATAGCACCGCACGAGGATTTAACATCAATAGATTACAAATGTCAGTGCCAACCGCTGGTTGATATCGATAGTTTTGATTGGAAGGGACTCGTCAAGTATTACGTAATAAGGAATTGTCCTCGGTGTTGAGACTACGCTGGTCATGGGGTCTGAAGAGAAATACCTAGAATAACAGGAATATTAGTGACAGTCAGTAAGGGCCAGAGCGTGGTAGGTCATGTCCGACCAAACGCACAGAGCTTTACGAGGTAGTCACCAGGAATTGTGCTCAAGGCAAGGCAGTGGATGGAACCTGTTAAAACGATCTCCATGGTATATTTATAAAAGATTTTTAGTGTATTTGTTGTCATACCAAATCTCTTCAAACTCCTAATGGCGTATAGACTCTGTCTTTCCTTCTTTATAACTGCATTGATCTGTTGGGACCAGCTTAGATCGTCCGAGATGTTGACACCCAGGATCTTGCAACTGCTCACTCTCCACTTTTGATCCCTCTCTGAGGAGTGGTATGTGTTCCTCTGTCCTATCCTTCCTGATCTCCGCAATCAGCTTTTTCGTCTTACTGAAGTTGAAGGCAAGGTTGTTACTGTGACACCAATCCACTAGTTGTTATATCCAGCTCATGTACGCCCTCTCGTATCCATATGAGATTCTACCAACAACGGTTGTATCATCAGCAATTTTATAGATGGTATGTGAGATATGTCTAGCCATGCAGTCACGGGTATAGACAGAATAGAGTAGTGGGCTAAGTAGAAACCCTTGAGGCACAGCAGTGTTGATCGCTAACAAGAGAGAGAGATTTTCTTCCACTCGCACAGATTGTATACTTCGGTTAGGAAGTCGAGTATCCAATTGCAGAGTGAAGTACAGAGGACCAGGTTCTGTAACTACTTCAATGGGATTGTGGGTAAGATTGTCGATTAAAGTACAGATTACAGGAGTTGAGAAGTTATGTTGATCTTGTTTAAGACTTCGTTGAGGCTTAATTTGGAATATTATTGCGGTTTTGCTTAACTACCTGCAGGAAAGGTGTAAATAAGTTTGAAAGAACGCAGAAAATAATTACACGGCTATTGCTGGGACTGGATGTTTTGAATTAAAAGGAAAGATTACATATGTTAGTACTGTATTCGGGAGCAGGTAGAAGACTGAGGAGAGATATGAAAGAGGTATACAAAATTATGAGGGGTATAGAGAGTTTAAGTGCAATGAGGCTTTCTCCACTGATGCTGGGCGAGAATACAACTGGAGATCATGGGTGAAGGGTGAAGTATGAAAAGTTTCAGGGAAATATGAGCGGAAACCTCTTCAACCAGAGTGTGGCCAGTGAGATTTGAGATTGAGGTTACGATGTCAATGTTGAAGAGATGATTGGAGAAATATATGGATGAGAGGGAGATGGCTGGCAATGGTCCGGGTGCAGGTCGATGGCGGTAGGGAGTTTACATAATTCCTCACGGACCTAACGTGCTGGAGACTGTGCTGTGTCTGTGCAGTGGTTCCCTGTGGCTGTCTGCCTGAATGACTGGGTTAGAACGTTAATGTCTCACAGCACCGACCAATCCAGAGAGTCGCTGATATCGTTCAATCACTCTGTCCGTACACACACAGAAGCATGGAGACTGAGTAAAATGGATGGTTATAGCAGGAGAAGATAGAAGCGCAGGTGTGAGATGATAAATGGAGAATCACACTACAGGAATATCCGCTCACAGTACGGCGGTAAAGACAATAGTTCCGGGCTGGGGGTATGTATGACAGTGGTCTCAGAGCAGTGAACAAATCTGTTGCTTCAGCGGTGGTAATGAGAATCATTCGCCCAGATGCTACACAGGAAAGGGGTGATTTAATCCGAAACCCATCTTTCGTCAGAAATTGGAGGTGAGAACTCTTGGCAGTCGTTGGAGGCTTGCAGCTGTGGAGACGTCATATTTTGATTGTGTTGAATTTTAACTCCTGGACGATACATTACTTTCTACGTCTCTGTCTTGGAGTCAAAAGGCGTGTTAAATGTTTTATAATTGCCTTTAAAGATGTTTGTTAACTGTTGAACAAATAAGAGCACGCCAGTTTCTGCGATATTTTTTTAAAATATGAATGTATAGTGGATTTAAAATATTACACGAGGTGTGGACATAAGTGAGTTCAATTGAAATTGAAACATAAAGGTCACGGTCATGAATGAGTATATGGAAGCCATGTATTTCTTTAGTTTGTGTGGAGTGGATGACGGAACATCATCCTTATGACGGAACAACACGGCTGCCCGCTGTCTTCCGGCCACAATTCATTCTATCTATACTTGAATGCACGTAGTGTCAGAAATAAGACAGATGAGCTTGAAGCTCAGATGAAAATGGGGAACTACGATACTGTAGGGATAACGGAGACATGGCTGCAAGGGGATCAGGCCTGGAAATTGAGTGTACCAGGGTATACGTGCTATCGTAGAGACAGAAATATGGGAAGAGGGGGTGGGGTGGTCCTGTTGGTGAGGAATGAGATTCAGTCTTTAGCAAGAGGTGACTTGGGAACAGGGGAAGTAGAGTCTGTGTGGATTGAGCTGAGGAACAGTAAGGGTAAAAAGACGCTGATGGGTGTTGTGTACAGGCCCCCAAACAGTAGCGTGGATATTGGGTACAAGTTAATTAGGGAGTTAACATTGGCATGTGCTAAAGGTAATGCAGTCGTTATGGGAGATTTCAACATGCAGGTGAACTGGGAGAATCAGGTAGGTGCTGGACCCCAGGATAGGGAGTTTGTGGAGTGTCTAAGGGATGTATTTTTGGAACAGTTTGTGCTTGAGCCAACCAAGAACGAGGCTATTTTGGACTTGGTGATGCGTAATGAACAGGAATTGATAAGTGATCTTGAAGTAAAGGAGCCATTAGGAAGTAGTGATCATAACATGGCAAGTTTTTATCTACAATTTGAGAGGGATAAAGGCAGATCCGAGGTGTCAGTGTTGCAATTAAATCAAGGAGACTACGGAGCCATGAGAGAAGAGCTGGCCAAAGTTAAATGGGCGGATGCCCTGGCAGGAAAGACAGTGGATCAGCAGTGGCAGATATTCTTGGGCATAATACAAAAGATGCAAAAGCAGTTCATTCCAATGAGAAGGAAGGATTCAAAGAGGGGGAAGGGGTCACAGTGGTTGACAAAGGAAGTCAGAGATTGTATAGCATTAAAGAAAAAGAAGTATGATAGGGCTAAGATGAGTGGGAATACAGATGATTGGGAAAGTTTTAAGGAACAGCAGATCTTAACTAAAAAAGCAATACGGAGAGAAAAAATCAGGTATGAGCTCAGTCTAGCCAGGAATATAAAAGGGGAGAGCAAAAGCTTTTTTAGCTATGTGAAGAGAAAGAAGACAGTTAAGAACAATGTTGGCCCCTTGAAGAACGAATTGGGATAAATTGTTATGGGAAACAGGGAAATGGCAACAGAATTTAATGCGTACTTTAGATCTGTCTTCACCAGGGAGGACACAAGCAATCTCCCAGATGTAAGGATGGGCCAGGGTCATAAGATATCAGAGGAATTGAGACAGATTGACATTAGGGAAGAAACTGTGATGAGTAGACTGGTAGGACTGAAGGCTAATAAATCCCCAGGTCCAGATGGTCTGCATCCGAGGGTTCTAAAAGAGGTGGCTCAGAAAATTGCGGATGCATTGGTAATCATTTTCCAATGTTCCTTAGATTCAGGATCAGGTCCTGAAGATTGGAGAGTGGCTAATGTTATCCCACTTTTCAAGAAGGGAGGGAAGGAGAAAACGGAGAACTATCGCCCTGTTAGCCTAACGTCAGCCGTGGGGAAGATGCTTGAGTCCATTATTAAGACGAAATAGTGGCACATCTTGATGGCAGAAATAGGATTAGGCCGAGCCAGCATGGATTTACCAAGGGCAAATCATGCTTGACTAATCTGTTGGAGTTTTTTGAGGGTGTAACAAGGATGTTAGACGAGGGTAAGCCAGTGGATGTTGTGTACCTAGATTTACAGAAGGCATTCGATAAGGTGCCACATAGGAGATTGGTGAGTAAAATCAGTGCTAATGGCATTGGGGGCAGGTTTTCAACATGGATAGAAAACTGGTTGGCAGATAGAAAGCAAAGGGTAGCAGTGAATGGGTTTTTCTCGGACTGGCTGGAGGTGACTAGTGGGGTACCACAGGGCTCTGTATTGGGACCACAGCTCTTAACGATTTATGTCAACGATTTAGATGAGGGCATTGAAAACTATATCAGCAAGTTTGCTGACGATACTAAACTGGGTGGCAGTGTGACATGCGAAGAGGACGTTAGGAGAATACAGGGAGACTTGGATAGGCTGGGTGAGTGGGCAGATACTTGGCAGTTGTCATTCAATGTGAACAAATGTGAAGATATCCACTTTGGAAGCAGGACCAAGAGGGCAGAGTATTGTCTGAACGGTGTAGAGTTAGGAAAGGAGAAATGCAAAGAGACCTAGGCGTCCTAGTTCACCAGTCAATGAAGGTGAATGAGCAAGTGCAACAGGCAGTGAAGAGGGCAAATGGAATGTTGGCCTTTGTTACAAGTGGAATTGAGTACAAGAGCAAGAATGTCCTTTTGCATTTGTACAGGGCCCTGGTGAGACCACACCTGGAATATTGTGTACAGTTTTGGTCTCCAGATTTAAGGAAGGACATTCTGGCAATTGAGGAAGTGCAGCGTAGATTCACTAGGTTGATTCCTGGGATGGCAGGGCTGTCTTACGCAGAGAGATTGGAAAGATTGGGCTTGTACACACTGGAATTGAGGAGATTGAGAGGGGATCTGATTGAAACGTTTAAGATAATTAAAGGATTTGATAGGATTGAGGCAGGAAATATGTTCCAGATGTTGGGAGAGTCCAGTGCCAGAGTGCATGGATTGAGAATAAGAGGTCAGTTATTTAAAACAGAGTTGAAGAAGAGCTTCTTCTCCCAGAGAGATGTGGAGGTGTGGAATGCACTGCCTCGGAAGACGGTGGAGGCCAATTCTCTGGATGCTTTCAAAAAGGAGCTGAATAGATGTCTTATGGATAGGGGAATCAAGGGATATGGGGACAAAGCAGGGACTGGGTATTGATAGTGAATGATCAGCCATGATCTCAGAATGGCGGTGCAGACTCGAGGGGCCGAATGGTCTACTTCTGCACCTATTGTCTATTGTCTATTATCATCTGTCTTCTGTTAGGAAGCCAATTCTGAATTAACGCAGGATTTCCTGGATCCCATGTCCCCTGACTCTCGAAATTAATACACCTACATTGACTATTCAGATGTTTTATTTTTACTTTTGCAAATAGTTCAGTCTGGCTCAAATTGTAAAACATACCTCTCAAACAGCCATGATGTCTCTCCGTAGCCAGACTACGTTACTCCAAATACACATAAATTCAATCTTCAATTATCCTCTACAATATTTTACCCACTACAGATGAAAGACTCACTGGTCTATACTTCCACTGAGTGTCCCTATTATATTGCTTCAACAAACGAATAGCATTTGCCACCTTCTAAACTTCTAGTTCTACTTCTGTGGCCAGGGGAAAGCACAAATATCCTGTCTAGAAGCTCAGCAATGTCTTCGCTCCCCTTTCCAAATCAGCTGGACTATATTCCCTCCAGAACCAGGGAATCATCTGTCATAATGTTCAGCAAATTTTCAGCGCATCCTCTTTCGTAGCGTTGCCATGTTCTATCATATCTGCCTTTTTACGTTGTGTTCACTTTCATCGATGTATTCAGTAAGAAGATTCACCGCCTCCTTCGTCTCCAGACAAACGTTTTCCTCTTTTACCTCCATTCAGCCCACACTCTCTCCAATCATGCTCCTGTTCTTCAGAGTTCAACTCGTGAAGGACTTTTTAAGGCCCGTTTTGACTTCTCTAAGCTCATTGTTAAATTATCTCCGGTCTGCATTGTAACCCTCCATAACCCTACCTGATCCTTTCTCCCAAAACCTGCAGTATCTTCCTTTCTTGCACTCGACGTGTTGTTCCAACTTTATTGTCACCCAGGATTACTTTATGCTAATATCCTTGCCCTGCGACAATGAATACTGAACCCCAGGACAGTGCTCCCTAAACAATCTCCACATATCTGTTGCGTACTTCCCTGAATACATCATTTTCCAATTTACTTTCCCAAGTCCCTGCCAGGTAGCACCATACATCGCAGATCCACAATTAAACACATTCCCTGTTCCCTGGTCCTATCTATATGGCAAGATAGATAGAGAATATTCTACCCTATCGCTCTGAAATGCTGAACCGCGGGGAGATCTGTCACCTGATACGGACTGATTACTAGTCCGACTGTCTTAATATAGTGACATGAATCCTGCCTGGACACAACTGAGAAATTATGCCACACATAGACCTTTTACTCTGGGGAGGTGCCAAAGAATATTGTGGAAGTTTCAGTTACCCGTGCCAGTAACATGGCCGATCGCCTCTTTAACGGTCCCGTTGCATTTATTTGTTTCATCTAATCGGCGGTTGTGCAGAATACTCCAAATGGAGTGATCGCGTCCTTCACGTTTCTGTGTTACTCACCGTCTATTAATAAGCAAACGCTCCACGTTCTTCTCCATTTCTGCAACTGCGATACTATCCCTGATTTGCCATCGCATTCCCATTACACTCTGTTACCATTCTGAAACATCTGAGACACGGAACGTCCTGAAGACATCCCTACCCTTGTGACAGTCGAGTGTCTGCGATTGTTTGGAACATCCTTCAAACAATGTAACAATCAGGCCAGCAGCATTGAACATTTGTATTGCTACCTACCTGAAAAGTATGAAGTCAGCCATCTTCCGCGAATTCTACAATTTCCGGAATAACAGGCATATGATTGTTTGAATATATGGCATACTTGCCAAACCTGTTCATGGTAAAACGGCTTTATTTGAAAACTCTGTTGAGTTGTCATTAGACGTGGGCGTTATCTACACAGATGGCCATTTTTATGTAAGCACATACCTCATTCCATTCCTCAGCTCTTCTCTGAATTTCCTCTGTGTCAGTGTATAGATACAAGTATTGGTGCACATGCTGAGAATCTGCAATATGTTCGCAAATTGTTGTAGGATGTATACCGGGGAACTCAAATATCTGTCGTCGTAAAAATAATTTTGTGCCTGCCATTTCACGGAATGGCCTACATAGGTTATCCAAAATAATATGAAGTTACCTGATATAGAAAACAACAAAATCATCGATTTTCTGCGTTTTTCCACCTCGGCATCTTTCTGTTTGCGCTGCTGTGCCGAAGCTTTCTGCGGACTCTGTTTGCCACAACGATATGTCTTACGGTTAACCCGTTAAACTCCAGGATTAAGCCGATTGTTAACAATGGTGTTAAAATGCTGTCTAGCAATTCGTATCCTCTCCACACGGGTGACGTAGCATAATCATGTGTGAAGGCGCAACGCCACGGCATGTTGTCAATGATGACGTAAGGTTCAATGGCAAAGTAAAACGGGACACTTCTCCCACAGCCCACTATAACCACGGTCACCAAAACAACCGTTGCTGTTCTTTCAGTGCAGTATGGTTTCCCGAGCTTTGGGTGACATATTGCGATGAAACGATCGAAGGTCAAACTGACAGTAAACCAAACAGAACAGTCCCTCGTCGCCAGGATCAATACTTGTGTCAGAGCGCATATGGGAGTGATGAGCAGGGATCTGGAATAAATGTAGATATTGTTGGTCTGTACCAGTAAACCGAAAACTATAACCACCATCAGATCCGCTGTTGCAATTCCAACCAGGTAACGGGTGATGCATTTGGAGAGTCCGCATTTTCCCCGAGATAGGATCACAATCGCCGTTAAATTAACTACAAAAAATAGGAGAAACAGAAATATAAATAGAATGAATGTAGATGTTGTTGGTCTGCACCAGCAAGCCGAAAACGATAATCAGCATCAGATCAGCTGTTGCCATTCCAACCAGATAGCGGGTGATGCATTTTCCCCGAGACTGGATCAAATTGCCGTTAAATTAACTGGAAGAAACATGGAAACCAAACAGAAATGTGTTCAGCAGCAACTCCCTAAATCCCCCATTCTACCGATGCTTTGCAGGCTATGGTCTGCTTGGATGTGGAAAGCGGGAATCCAGTGTGTGCGGTCTCAGTCGTTGCATTCCGGCTGGAGGATAATGACGGGTTTGATTTTCAGTGAATTGGCGAGTTTGGAGCGAAGCATCAGAGTTCCACGACTCACGTACCGGTGAGCAGTCGCTCGCTCCTGTAAACAACATTATTTCCATTATTAAAGGTGCAATAGCTGAAGGGATTGTTTGTAGCAGTGACAAAGTGGAGTCAAGGAGATATAAAACACAAGTTCTGATATATTGACTTACAGAAGAACAGATCTACCTGTAGAAAATAGACTGGACGGTCATTTAAGTAAGCTGTTATAAGGTCGAATTGTCTGCCCTGATACAGACTCAGGCCTGGAAAAGCAGAGACCACATCACTTCAGAAAGCCTAGCGAGGTGAAATTATGAAACAGTGACAATATCGGCACCAACTTAATTGACAAAAGAGGAAAACACTGCGATCAAAATATGAGATTTGCAATAAAACCATTAGATGCCTGAATCCTCCATTCCGGAAACACGTTTCAGCCGATGGTAGCATCTGTGCTTAGGAACAACGTGGATCCCGCAGCAGAGTAACGACGGCACCATAAATAAAGTAACCAGCTTTGGCATCTTACCGGGGACACCAACCGCTACCAGTGTGGGATAGTAAATGCTCGCGATGTAGTAAATCGCCGGATATCCCATATTCCGCCAGAATCTGGGTTCGGTTATGCGGAGCGTTTCAGCTGCTCAGATGGACTGGTGATCGGTTTAGCAGACTTTTGTTGAGGAGAGAGAAATTCCACTATGGCAATTAGCGTGGCTATCATGTCAGGGACATTAGTGACAACCATCTGCACAAACACTTACTTTAAAATAATTTTACTCACTGTTCCCGTGTCATTAATTTTACTCCTCAAGGGATATTGCAATTTATTTACTATAAAATAAAATATGGTGTGAATTTTCCATGTTATTTTTTATGATACCTGGCTTCAGGAATTTAAATAGGATATTTTTTATATGAATCTGTGTCGTCATTCATCTTGAAGTCGATTTATTTTGTAATATTTGACGCAGCACATTCGCTTCTGAAATTGAGTGAATGAGTTTGTTCTGGCCGGTGGAATGGAGAACACATCTTCATTAAAGGGGAACATTCGTTCATTCTTTTCTTTCGTTTGTTCCAGTCATTCCGGGCGGTGTGACTGATTAAATAAACAATGACATCTTACATGTTTTACAATAACATTGCACTTAATTGTTACATTGCACATTGCACATTGAAGAGCAGTTTTTTTTTTTTCAGTGCACACATGGGCTGTTTGGCAGGAGCCTGATCTCTTCCAGTGAATTACTTGACCACCCCATACCAGTGAACTGCGATTTAACTTCAAAGATATTTTCAAACTAGCCACAATTCTACCACCATTTCGCCATCCATTCTCTGTTTGAACAAATATAGTAACAAGTAAAATCTGTGAACATTCCACAGGTTTTCAGGCTGCTCTATTATCTGCATAGAAACATAGAAAACCTACATCACAGTACAGGCCCTTTGGCCTACAACGTTGTGCCGAACATGTCCTTACCTTAGAAATGACTCGAGTTACCCATAGCCCTCTATTTTTCTAAGCTCAATGTACCTATCAAGGAGTCTGATAAAAGGCTCGATCGTATCCACCTCCGCCACCGTTGCTGGAAGCCAATTTTATGCACTCACCACTCTCTGAGTAAAAAAACTTACCTCTAACACCTCATCCGTACCTACTCCCAACCACCATAAACCTGTGTCCTCTTGCAGCAACCATTTCAGCCCTGGGAAAAAGCCTCTGACTATCCACTCGATCAATGCCTCTCAATAACTTATACACCTCCATCAGGTCACCTCTCATCCTCCGTCGCTACAAGGAGAAAAGGCCGAGTTCACTCAACTGTTTTCATTAGGCAAACGTCACCATGTGTATTTGTTGAACAGCGGATCTGTTCAAGTTCACCTGTCAATCACACTTCCTTCTGCTCCTGCAGTGCACCGCTCCGAGCCGATTGTGGTTCTCGTACCGATGAGCGGCCCTCGGCTTATTGGAGAAAGTCTCATAACTCTGTTTCCATTGTGGGACTCGCACTAATGTGCAGCCCTCGGTTGACTCGAGCAAGTAATGCATCTGCCTTCAAATCTACTCTCCCAAAGAAACTCACTTCGTACCTTTTGGGCTGAACTCCATCTGTAACTTCTCAGCGCTCTTTTGCATCCTGTCGCTGTCCTGATGTAATCTGTGACAACCTTCTATGCTATCCATTATTGCTCCAACCTCCACATTATTGCGGGTACACTATCTACCTTCCCACCTCCTCATCCAAATAATTTATAAAAACTCAAAAAGCCAGAGGTCTCAAACTGATTACTGCAGGACACCACTGGTCATCAAAATCGAGGGAGAAAACGCTCCATCCACAAATACAGTCTGCCTCCTGTGGGCATCGGTCCTGAATCCACCAGCCAACACTCTCTGGACACCAAGCCTTCTTTGAACGGTCCGACCATTGTTAACCATATCAAATGCCTTATTAAAATATATTTATACAAGATCAACATTTCTACCTTTACTAATGTGCTTAGTTTCATCCTTACAGAATTGAACCAGGCAGTGAGCCATTCTGTCTCTCCGGAATCAGGCTCACTCAAACCTCACAAATTCAGTTTCTAAGAATGTTCTTCAATAATTTTCCCATCACTGAAGCAGGCACCCTGATAGTACGTGTGCGGCAGTAATAACACAAAGGTAATCTCAAGGCCGCAGCAATCTTCCCACAGTAACCATAAAAGTGAATTTCTGGTGACCTCACTACAGGAAAGATGGGGATACTATAGAAAGAGTGCAGAAGAGATTTACAGGGATATTGCCTGGATTGGAGATCAGGCCTTATGAGAGTAGTTTGAGTGAATTTGGCCTTTTCTCGTTAGAGCGACAAAGGAAGAGAGGAGACCCGATAGAGGTGTTTAAGATGAGAGGTATTGGTCGGTGTATATCCAGAGGATTCTTTCAATCAGGGCTGAAATTGCGAACACGAGGGACACACATTTTAGGTGCTTGGAAGTAGGTACATTGGGGACGTCACGGGTAGTTTTTTTTCCATCACACAGAGAGTGGTGAGTGCGTGGAATGCACTGCCGGTGACAGTGGTGGAGGCAGATACAACAGGGTTCAAGTACATGGAGGTTAGAAAAAATAAAGGGACATGTGTTACGGTATGTCTCGGCAGCTTCTGAAATAGGTTACATATTCGGTACAACAATTTGGACCAAAGGGCCTTTAATGGGTTGTAGATTTCAATGTTCTATGGCAGGAAAATGTGGTTGATGGAGATAATGAATCAGCCACGACAGAGTGGTGGAGCGTACTCGATAGAGTTAACGGCGTCATTTTGCTCCTGTGTCTTTTGGATTTAATGTACTTTCGAAATTATTGTGACTCAAATACGTATCGCATGCGTTTCTCAAGTCTTCTACAACTGTTCTTGGATTTTCAACTGTTAATTTAAATAACGACTGGCGACCTTCTCTGTGATATTCCTCCCGACTGAATAGATATTTAATCATTCTCTATTTTTTTTCGCCGATTTTGGATAACATGTTAATTAAATGTTTCTGTGAGTTTGCGTGAGAGGCGAACTTCACCACGCATTTTCCAAATCTTGGTCCCATCCTCTCCACCAATCACATTCACTCTGGGTCACTCTGAAATCCATAAGCGTGCCCTTGTCCCTGTAAAGCATTGACTGGCGTTACATTAAAATAAGGACGTACGGTAGAAATTGCTTGCAGAAATAGTGCACAGTTAACTATTCTTAACTCTACCTACCGAAAATTAACTCAAAATGAAACCGGCATTTTGAACGTAAGCTGCAACATTTAATTTCATTCAAATTTACTATTTGGAAAACATACCACACGTTGGAACAACCTCATATATTGATCGAGTACCTGTGATGAAATTGCTCTTCGTCCATTTCTGGATTTTTTAGAAAAACTCTATACAATCCAGAATTGCTGTAAATCATTACATTATTAACAAGTATTTTCTAATTAATGAAATATCAGAATTGTCTCAAAATTACCCCGAATGTTGTTCCACTTTGTTTCACATTAACGTTCTCTAAACAGCAAAACTGTTGCAGAACTGGTCCGTTTCGGATATGTTCAGTTTAGTTATCCTATCTGAAATTTTTACAACTTGATGTGCAGTGGAATCCGAAATTCATTTTTATGTTTAGCTGCAATCAATGTTTCCTTAATTCCTTAAAATGCTCATTTAGTATTAAATAATTTCAGCAGACGATCTGTCAGTAGTAATGTAGACCATCTCTATGAGTTCATCCGCAGGGGTAGTATTTGGAATTATGGAACATCAGTATGCTGCCAGTAAAAGTACCAATAAACGAAAGAATGGACATAGTATCGAAAGGACAGGCAGGGAGGCAGAGGGGACTGCGGTGCTCTATTGGTACAAATATCAATTAAATCATTAGAAAGTGGTATACTAAGATCGAAAAGTGTTGGAACATTGCGACTAGATCTAAGGAACTGCCAGAGTAAAAAGAGCCTGATGGAAGCTGTATACACCCTACCAAACGAAATAAAGGATAGTCTACAGGATATAAAGGGAGATACAATATGCATGCCACTAGGGGAATCGTACAATACGCAGAGGATTGCAACATGCAGGAGGACTGGGGAAATGAGTTTACTGGTGGACTCCAGCAAGGGCATTTTTAGCAAGTCTACGGTATATATTCTTAGAGCAACAGTTATTTGAGCGCAGGAGGTTATCATCTATTCTGGATTGGAAGTTGGGAAATTAACCAGAAATGATAACAGGGCTTAAATTAAAATAACCTAATTGGGAGAGTGATTAGTATACGATCGAATTCACACTGAAATTTGTGAAGGAAAAGTTATAGTCAGTTGTCTCGCTATTACAGTGAAAGAGGGGTTGCATGAGAGAGGGGTTGGATTTGTTGATTGGAAACGAACGCTGGCAGGTATGGTGGCAGAGCAGCAATGGCTGCAATTCCTGGGAGCAATTCGGAAGACACGGGATACATACATCGCAAAGTGGATCTGAATTGAATTGACTTTATTTCTTACAATCTTCACGTAAATGCGGAATAAACATCTTTACGTTTATATGTGCAATGTCATTTCATGGTCATTTATAATAATTCATAATAAATATAACAGTCAACATAATATATGTGGGCACGTGGCCAGGTGGTTAAGGCATTGTACTAGTGATCCCCAGCCTAGGCAGAGTGATGTATCCTTGAGCAAGACACTGAAGCACACAGTGCTCTGCGACGACACTGGTTCCAAGCTCTTCCCTTGGATAACATCGGTGTCGTGGAGAGAGGAGACTTGCAGCATCGGTAACTGCCGGACTTCCATACAACCTAGAGAGTGAAACCTTTCCAAGCGCAGATCCATGGTCTCGCAAGACATTTACCTTTATTGCAATGTAGTACAGAGAACACAAATCAGCGAGAGGTAAGCAGTCTGATGGCCTGGTGGAAGAAGCTGTCCCGGAGCCTGTTGGCCCTGGTTTTAGTGCTGTGGTACTCTAGCCCCGATGGTACTAACTGAAATAGCTTCTCGGTGGGGTGATCCGTGTCCTCAATGATCCTACGTGCCGTTTTTACACACCCGTTCTTGTAAATGTCCTAAATCATGGGCAATTCAAAACTACAAATGCGCTGAGATGTCTGCAACACTCTCTGCAGAGTCCAGCGTTTAAGGGAGGTACAGTTCCCAGAACAAGTCAAGATGCGCTCAATTGTGCCCCTGTAGAAAGTTCTTAGGATTTGGAGAGCCCTTAGCAAGCTTCATCAACCGGCTGAGGTGAAAGAGGTGCTGTTGTCCCTCAAGCTGATTTCCCTCAACCGCAGATCCTTTGATGTCAATATGTCCGTCTCCATTCCTCCTTTAATCCACAACCAACTCGTTTGGGACATTGAAGGAGAGATTACTATTTTTTTCTCTGTCTTTATTGTTTGAAATAAGGCCAACGAATATAGTGTCTTCTGAAAATCTAATTAGCAGATTTGAGCTGTGGGTGGCGACACAGTCATTGGTGTGTAAGATGTAAAGGAGGGGACTTAGTACACAGCCCTGAGGGGCTGCTGAATTGATAATCAGAAGGTTGGATGCGAGCGATGCCAAACTTAGAACTTGCTGGCGATCTGACAGGAAGTCTGGGATCCAGCTGCACAAGGCAGGATCAAGGCCGAGGTTATTGAGATTCTTGTCAAGCCTGGATGGAACTATGGGTTTGAATGTTGAACTGTAATCTAAGAACAGCATTCTCACATAAGAATCCTTCTTTTCCAGATGTTTAAGGACGGTATCTAGAGCAGTGACTATTGTGTTTTATGTTGATGGGTTGTGTCGGTAAGCGTATTGTATGGGGTGTTTTGGGTGGTAGCAAGCTACAGATGTATTCCTTAAACATCCTCACAATGCATCTGCCTATAAATACTCTAAAGGAAAGATGACACAGCGTAGCTAACAGGTCAAGTGAAAACCAACATAAAAGCCAAACAGAGGAAATAGAGGATTGAGAACCTTTTAAAATCCAACAGAAGGCAACTACGAAAGTCATTGAGAAAGTAAAGATGCAGTCTGAAAGTATAATGATACCAGAAGTTATTTCAGATAAATGCGTTATAAAAGAGAGGCGAGAATGATTACGGACTGCTGGAGGAGGCGGACTGTGAATAGGTATTTTGCATTAGTTTACAGCGTGGAAGACACGAGCCATATGGTGGAATTTCCAGGAGATAGGGGTCATGAAGTTTGTGAAGTTGCTATCGCGAGAGGGAAGGTTCTTGGGAAGCAGAAATGCCTGAAGGTATACAAGTTACCTGTGCCGGATGGTGTGCACCCCAGCCTTCTGACTGAGGTGTCTGCTGAGATTTTGGTACGTCAGTAATGACCTTTCAAGAGTGACGAGAATTTGGAAATGTTTCTGAAGATTGAAAATGTTTACTCAAGGGAAAATATTACCTGGCAAATCTGCTGGAATTCAATGAAGTAGTAACAAGCAGGACAGAAAAAACGGAATCGGTTGATGTTGTGTACTTAACTTTTTATAAGGCCTTTGACATATTGCCACACATGAGGCTGCTTAACAAGCCACGAGTGTGTGCTTTTTCAGGGACCATTCGAGAAGTGATAAAATAGTGGCTGTTGGGTAGGAGCTAAAGAGATTGAATAAAGGGGACATTTTTTTGATAGGCTGCCTATGCCAAGATATGGGCTGGAGGTCGTCAAATAGAGGGGTGCAGATGCATGTTGGTCTGCACATAGAGTTGGCAATAAAGGGAAAATGTTGCCTTTGGTGCCATTGACAGTGGTGCCGCACAGAGGATTGAGTTGGAACCAATACTGTTTACGTTGTATATCAATTATTTGGATAATGGAATTGGTGGCTTTATTGCAAACTTCGTAGACGATTTGAAGACAGGCGGAGGGCTAGGTAGATTTGATAATATAGGCTACAATAGGAAGCAGAGAGATTATAAGAATTGGCAAAGAAGTGGCAGATGGAATACAGTGTCGGGAGGTGTATGGTCATGCCCTTTGTTCGAAGAAAGGAAAGAGATGAGAATTTTCTCAATAAAGAAGAAATACAAAAATCGGAGGCTCAAAGAAAATTGGGAGTCCATGTGCAAGATTCCCAAAAGGTTGATTTGCAGGTTGTGTCTATGGTGAGGAAGGCAAATGTATTGTTAGTAGTCATTTCAAGAGGACCAGAATATTAATGCAAAGAACCTTTTTAAAGCACTGGTGAGCCTCATGTTGAGTGTTGTAAGCAGACTTGGGCCATTTAACCTTGAAAGGATGGGATGAAACTGCAGACGTTTCAATGGAATTTCACTATTTTTTCCAGGATTGAATGGCTTGTCATTTGAAGAGCATCAAAATTCAGAAGAATGAGGGGTGATCTCATTGAACCCTTTCGAATTATGAAAGACCTTGTTGGAATGAATGTAGATACGATATTCCCTATCATGGGGGAGTCTACGAACAGAGGGCAGAGCCTTAGAATATCGGACTACCCTGTTAGAATGGAGATGGGGAGGAATTCCTTTAGCAAAAGAATGCTAAATTGAATTCTTTGCAATAGGCAGCTACGAAGACAAAGTTTATACGTATGCTAAACTCAGAGTTTGATCGAGTCTTGATTGGTCAGGGCATAACAGGATACGGGGAGAATGCAGGAGATTGCGGCTGAGAGGAAAATTGGATACACCATGATAAATTGGCAGAGCCATGTCGATGAGCCAAATGGCCTAATTCTGCTCCTGTGTCTTACGATTTTTTTGCCACTTCATTAGACTGATTTCCAAGATTAGAACCGACAGAAGTCGAGCAATCCTGGACAATGGACAATAATCGATATTCTCAATGGAGATCGGACATCATACCCGGTATTGAATACAGATATATCAAATGAGATCCCGATTTTTAGAAGGAAGATCGTGTAGCTGAATACGTCTTTTACATTTGCAGATGATGCAAGTCTGCTGAAGGATATGGAATCAAATGGATGATAGAGAACATAACTGTCACCAATGAGCTTATTGATCGAATAGAACCAGCGTTTTTCAGCAACATATTTCACCCTTTAATACTATTAGTTCTATTTTTGATTAATGCTTGCAACATTTTTAAAAGATTTTGGTGTGGTCAAGTCATTCACGAGTAAGTGTTCTGTGCTTCATACCGAACGGCCGACGTGTGTGCAGATAAAGAACGCTCCGCAATCGGCCCACCAACAGCAGCTAATGACGTGCGGGCGTGTAGGTATTTATTATCGAAGGTCCCCGGAATATTGCTCTCATTCTCTTTTATATGCTTAGAAGGACATAAGTAGAGCGTGCTTTACTGTGAGGCATACTATCAGCTGTTAGTGTGACTTTCAGCATTGAAACCACTCGAAATGACTGGAACGGACGAATTAAAAGAATCAAACTGTATTCCCCTTCATTTCACCTTCTGAGCTGTACTCCCGCCCTTAATGTCAGAAGCGAATGTTCTCCGCCGTATCTGAAATATAAATCTGTTTGAAGTTGATTGTCCGTGCTGATTGTTCAGGATGATTGCCTACGTCAGAAAGAACACTGAACAGAAAATGTCCCTTTTCAGCAGCTGAAACCAGGTGTCTTAGAAATTACACTGGTAAAGTTCATATTTTTTTTTGTTTAAAAGTTAAGAACATGTAACATCCCTTGGGAAGAGGTGTTTATAGCACGGCTTCGAAGTGTCAGTGCTTTGTAGCCATTTGTCTTTTATGTGACTGATGTGATAAGCACACTAATTGCCTCAGAGAATTTACTCTGAAATGTATATAACACTGTAAAACCGATCATCGGTCCATATCCACAGCTGGAAAACTGCATCTGACGAATATGGAATATCCAGCGATTTACTACATCGCGAGCATTTTCTACCCTGCAATTGTAGCAATTGGTATTCCTGGTAAGATACTGGCGCTGGTCAATGTAGGCATGGTGTTGTTCTCTTTCTTGCTGTTGTTCCGCTGCGCTGTTCCGACTTTACTCAGCGGAAATCCTACCCTCGTCTGAAAAGAGTTTTTAGAATTGAGGATTCAAACATCTAATTTTTTTTTAAATTCAGTTTCCATATTTTTCCGATGTGATGATTCTTTTTCTTACGTCAATTACGCTGGTGCCGATATTGCCATGGTTTCATAGTTTGTCCTTGCTCGGCTTTCTGAAGCGACAGTGGTCGCTCTTCCAGATCGGCAGCTTTATCAACTGACCGTCCAGTCAAATATCGGCACTCAGATCAGTTCTTCCATCATCACTGTTATAATTTATGCTTTGCACCTCTTTAATTTTACTGCAAATAAACCCTTCAGCTGTTTCGCCTCTAATAATGGAAATAGTTTTGTTTATTGGAATGATCTCCTGCTCACCGGTACGTGAGTCGTGGAAATCAGATGCCTCGCTCTAAACAGTCGGATGGTCGGCAGTCTACTGCCTCTCCAGCCCGTTATCGTCCTCCAGCCAGAGTGCACCGACGATCTCTGCACACACTGTGTTTTTGCTTCTTACTTCCAAATAAATATATACACTGCACAGCATTGGAAGAATGGATAAATCTGTTTTTCCCCCCTTCCAAATTTCTTGTAGTAAACGTAACGGCGATTGTGATCCTATCTCGGGGAAAATGCGGACTCTCCAAATGCATCACCCGTTACCTGGTTGGAATGGCATCAGCAGATCTGATGGTGGTTATAGTTTTCGGTTTAGTGGAACAGACAAACAATATCTACATTTACTCCAGATCCCTGCTCATCACTCCTGTATGTGCTTTGACGCTTGTATTTAGGATTGTAACGAGGGACTGTTCTGTTTGGTTTACGGTCAGTTTTACTTTCGATCGTTTCATCGCAATATGTTGTCGAAAGCTGCGGGAACGATACTGTACTGAGAGAACAGCAACGGTGGTTATGGTGACCGTGGTTATAGTGAGCTGCGGGAGATGTGCTCCTTTTTACTTTGTCGTTGAACCTTATGTCATAATAGACAACATACCGTGGCGTTGCGCCACCACGGATGAATATGCTACGTTACCTGCGTGGAAAGGATTCGAATTGCTGGACAGCATTTTGACACCATTCCTACCAATCGGGTTAATTCTAGTGTTTAATTGGTTGACAGTGAGACACATCATTGCGGCAAACAGAGTTCGCAGAGGACTTCGGAACAACATTGAAAATCAGCAGGATACTGAGCTAGGAAACCGCAGAAAATCGATGATTTTGTTGTTTGCTATATCTGCTAATTTCATTTTATTTTGGATACCCTATTTAGCTCATTCCCTGAAATGGCAAACGCAAAACTATTTTTATCAGGACAGGTATCTGAGTTCCCCGGTATATATACTACAACAATGTGGGTATATGTTGCAAATTATGAGCATGTGCACCAATACTTGTATCTATACACTGACACAGAGAAAATTCAGAAAAGAGCTGAGGAATGGAGCGAAGTATGTGTTTACATTAAACGGCCATCTGTGTAGATAACTCCCAAGTACAATTGCAATTCAGGGGAGTATTTGAATAAAACATTTTTGAAAATGAGTAGGTTTGTCAAATACAGCAGAAATTCTAACAATAATGTGCCTGATCACTCTTAAAATGCAGAATCCAGGGAACACTGCAAGCTTCATGCAGTTAATCGTGATCGTTACGTTCATTGAGGTGAACTCAAAACTCTCACATGAACTGGACAGCCCAAGGGCACGAACGGTCTCTGTAGTTTCAGGCGTCCAGATGTTTCAAAATGGACAGAGACAGGTAAAAGAAAGTAAAGGAATTACCCTTAAAAATCAGGGATCGTATGTTAGTATCAGCCGCAGAAAGGGAGGATACCGTAGAGAAAATGTCAGCTGATAGACAATGAGTAGAACTCGGGATCAGGAAGACACCGAATCAATCATTTTCAATCTTTTTTATTGATTAAAAATATGAACAGATACAAATCAGAGAAGTTATAGCAAATACATAATACAGTAAAAGCACAAACAAAAAAAGAAAATACACTTTTAAAATCATGTATAATATAATATTTGGCTAATATATATAAACAACTAACCACAACTCCCCTTGGTAATTCATACAAAAAATGACAGGAAATTTTCTATTATTATGAAAGAGAGGAAAAAAAAACTAAACTAACTTAAAACAGTAAAGAATGGGTCTGGGTAGTCCATTTGAGGATAGAATTACAATAAAAAAAGAAAAAAAAGAAAATATCCTTTCGGTCAAATCTGAAACTTCGTGGAGAGAAAAAAAAACTGAAAAACGAAGAAAAAAGCGGAAAAATTAGATCCTATGAAAATATTCAATGAAAGGTCGCCAGGTTTGTTCAAATTTAAAATATGTATCAAAAGTCCAACTTCTAATTTCCTCCAAGCTTGTACAAGACATAATGGAGAAGAGCCAGAAAAAAAAAGTAGTAGGTGGATTGGGATCCTTCCAATGCAACAAGATAGCTCTCCTAGCCAAGAAAGTTGAAAAGGCTATCAAATGTTTAGCGGAATCAAAACATCTCCTGCTTCGTTCGGAGTACTCCCAAAGATTGCCGAAAGCGGATTATGCTGTAGGTCCACACCATGACTTTTGATAACTTTCTAAAAAATCTCTCCAAAAATTATTTAACTTTATGCAAGAACAAAACATATGAGTTAGGGTAGCCACCTCAGCGTTGCATCTATCGCAGGTAGAATTTATAACAGAAGCAATATGCTCGTTTATCTTTTGACATATGTGCCTTATGCACTGTCTTGAAATGAATTAGGGAGTGACGTGCGCAGATAGATGAATTGTTAACTAAATGATAGATTTTATTCCATTGATCATCTGAAAGTGAGTCCTGAAGTTTCATTTTCCAAGCACCTTTAACCTGATCATTAGGCATCATTCGTGAATTCTTAAGCCGTTTATATACAATGGCTGTCAATCCTTTTTGAAATGGTTTAAGCTGAAATGTAGCATCTATCATGTTTGGTAGTCAGCAAATGGATAATTCGGTAAGAAAGCACCTAAAAAATTCCTAATTGTAAGTACCAAAACAAATGTGCATTAGATATATCATATTTATACACTAACTGCGAAAAGACATTAAACAATCCTCTAAAAACAAATAAAAAAAATCCCTTAGTTTTCCATGTTAAAAAAACCTTATCCAGAATTGATGGTTTATAAAAGAAAGGTAAAATGGATATTACTAGACAGAACAAAATTTAATCAAAAAATCAATACATTGGGGGAGTATTGCAAGCCGACATCAACTCAACCGCCATTCCAAACTCCCGTCAGCAAAATAAAAAAAAACGAAGACAACAAGGAACTGATCGAGAGATAGATTTTGGACAGGTGCCGTATTACAAAGATTGTTGTCACAAGGTACATAAATTTCTCTCATATTCATTGGCTCTTTCCATGGGTAAAGTGTTTAGATCTGACAGAATTTCTCAGTTTTATCCAGCAAGGAGTCCTGGCACAATCAAAGGACAGATGCACTCACGTAAAGTCCGGACTGCATCTGGCACTAGAAAACGAAACGGGTCAGGTGAAAAATCTCTCCGTGGGCCATCATTTAAGAACGATAGAGGAGAGCACAACGGTATTTACCGTAAGCTTACACGGGAATAGGAGCAGACAGTATGGAGTTTATTTAATTGGCGGAGTGCCAGATACGAGGCAGGAACTTGGGAACGTTTCCTGGTTGGAATGGCAACAGCGGATCTTATGGTGGTTATCGTTGTTGCTTTAGTGCATCAGACCAACAGTATCTACATTTATTCTAGATCCCTGCTCCTCAGTCCTGTATGCGCTCTGATACTTGAAATTGTGTTTGTTACGATAGACTGTTCTGTTTGGTTTATGGTTAGTTTTACCTTCGATCGTTTCATCGCAATATCTTGTCGAAAGGTGCCGGAAAGGAACTGCACTGAGAGAACAGCAACGGTGGTTATGGTGAGCTGGAGACATGTGTCCAGTTTTACAACATGCCGTGGCGTTGCGCCCTCACCCATAAATATGCTACTTCACCCGTGTGGAAAGGAATCGATTTGTTAGACAGCATTTTAACCCCTTTGCTACCAAACGGCTTAATTGTAGTGTTCAGTGGGTTAACCGTAAGACATATCATTACGACAAATAGAGTCCGCAGGGGTTTTTGGAACAGCAGTGATAATCAGAAAGATTACGAGTTGCAAAAGCGCAGAAAGTTGATGATTTTGTCGTTTGTTTTATCAGCTAATATCATATTACTTTGGATGCCCTATGTAGCCTTTTCCCTGAAACGGCACTGGGAAAACTATTTGTATCAGGACAAATATTTGAGTTCCCCAGTATATATATAAAACAATTTGTATACATGCTGCCAATTCTGAATATGTGCACCAATACCTGTATCTACACACTGACATAGAGAAAATTCAGAGGATAGCTGAAGAATGGACTGAAGTATGTGTTTACATTAAATGGTCATCTGTGCAGATAACTCCCGCGTCGAATTGCCATTCAGCTGAGTTATTCTTTTTAATAAAACAGTTTTAAAAATTAGTAGGTTGTACATAACTTCAAAACAATCATGTTCAGGTCACCCTGAAATCACAAAATCCACCGAAGATTGCATACTTCCTACATTTAAGGTAGGAATCCGGACAAACGTTCAATGGGTGGCCTGATTGTTATATTAGGTGAAGTGCACGCCAAACTGTCACAGACAATTGTCAATCACAAGGACACGGATGGTTAGTGGACACTGAGGTTATAGATATTTCAACATGGACAGAGTCGAGTAAAAGAGAGTGAAGGAAATGTATTTGGGACATAGGAGAGTGTGATAGTAACACAGCTGTACAAAGCGAAGAAACCGTGGAGAGATTGTTATTTGACAGACTGTGAGTAGATCTCAGAAGCGGAAAGAGAACAATCACTCGTTTGTGAGTATTCTGTAGAGACCACACACCAACCTTATCTCCCCCACAGTCTATCACAAAAAAATTGACAGAATTGTATAGTTTTCTTTTAGGAAGGTGTCCTTGCGTAATTTGCGGACAGGCGAACTGAAGAACACTCCTTCCAGGATCTAGTAGCAGAAAATGAAACGGATCAGGCGACGGATCTCTTTGCGGATCAACCATTCGTCATTTACCATAACCTTACACCGACATAGACGCAGACAGAATGAAATGCATTTAATTGGTGCTATTAGTTATGAATTTGGGAGCCGAATTTGGTAAATGGTGTGCTCCTTGAAAAGCGCAGCAGATAATTCTTAATGGAGCACTTGTTTGAGCTTCATTAAGGCAAGGAACGGAAGGTAGTGTAAAATAAACCTGGTTGATTAGAGATATGGAACACTTCATGAGGAAGAAGAAAGAAAAATTCTTAATGTTCAGGAAGAGAAGGTCAGGCAGTGTTATGGACATACGCAATCTAGACTGGAAGGACATTAACAATGGACTTAGTAGAGTTAGAAGAGGACGTTAGAAGACCTTGAAGAGCAGGAAGATGACGAGAGAGAGGGTGGGTCGATCAGAGATAAAAGAGGTAGCATGTGGCTGGTGTGCAAGGAGGAGTGAAGGTCCTTAATGATACTTTATTTCAGTATTCACCACTGAGCGCGACTTAGACCACTGTGGATATATCGTAAAACAACAGAAATGCCCCCGTTAAGAATTATGCTCTGGAAACTTATAAACATTAAAATAAATCACACCCCGGTGCAAGAAAAGCTACGCTCCAGGTGTGTTCCACCAGCATTTTGAGTGGGTTGTTTGAATTTCCAACATCTTCAGATTTCCACAGACTGCTGGATTTTCCTAATCCCTCCACTCCGAATACGGACCAGGCCGGCAGTGTTGTTGCAGTTCCTGATCTATCATTTACCTCTGTTTCGTTTCGTTGCTGTTAACCTTGTGGCAATTATTATTCTCTGCCGAGGAAACTGCGTTCCATACAAATGTGTAACGCGCTGCCTGGTGGAGATGGTTGTGACGGATCTAATGTAGCTGATTATCGAAATCTTGTTCGACCAGATGGGTTAAGCATCCGATCTTTACTGTGTCCTATACAACGCTCCGTTCTGTCTTCTCCACTACGTCCTGTGGCACGTGGTCGTTGATTGTTTCCTGTCGTTTATTGTCGCTTTCACTTTCGATCGCTTTGTGTCCATTAGCTCCTACAAAATTTAAAACAAAATGTAGCGTCCCCAGAATTGCGGATTTGTTAACTGCCGCAGTATCTGTTGGTTTCTGCTTAAAAATATACCATTTAATTCCCTGTATATGAAAACAGTAACGTCGTTGAGGAGGGGCAATTGGGTCTGTAATGGTAGACTTGTACTTCCATTTCCGAAATCATTTGAGGGGTTGTATTGAGGGGATGTATCTGGTGAAACAGTTACTTCCTTTCTTCCTTATTCTGATCCTCAATGCTCTGACCATTCAGGCAGATTCTGTCGGCGAGCAGAGTCCGCAGGGGGCTCAAGGGACAGGGTATTTGCGGGCAACAGCGAGATCCGGAGTCAATCCATCATTCTGCTCTTCACTCTGTCGATGTGTTTCCACCTCTGTTGGGCGACAACCACTCTGGTCTTCATTTCCATTTGATGCCTCTAGACAGACCTGGACATATCTATTCGGCTTTCTCAGGAACAATTTCTGGGTTCAGTGGTTCAGAATTTCAGTAGTTGCACAAATACATCTATTTAAGGCGTGACACAGACTAGGTTCAGAGAGCAGATGAAAGATGTTTTACCCTCCCCCGCGAAATTCATTTATTTATTTATTTTTAGAAATCTTTACCACTCAGATGAAACGGACAAATAACATTGCATTTTCGGAAATAAACGTACATCTGATCTATTCTGCAAACTTATCAGCAACTTTAACAGACTGGAAACTTTGCTGTTC